>NC_091491.1:6530932-6684716 GCF_947461875.1 Haliaeetus albicilla
GACTTTTTGGTTTCTTGGGGGCGGGGGGAAGGGTAGGAGGGGATAAGGAAGGAGGCAACCAGTAAGGAAGCTGTTTCAGCTCTTAAATCTTAGATTTTTGTTCTCTAAGCTCTTTCTGTGGTCAGAAAAGCAAAATGCAGTGCTGTGGAGTTTAAAAAAATGCCCTTGTCTGATGTACTGCTAATGAATGACAGTGGAAAAGAACAGACCAAGAAACGGATGTTAATCCTACTAAAGGAACAGATGTGTAACGCTAGTGAAATGAATGTAAGAGGGATGATTTTATGTACTCAAGCGCTGCATAGACTGGTGGGGAAAAAAAAATGTAAAATGCAAGAGGGGAACATGAAAGATTTTGGTTGCCTCTTGCTTAGTGCAGTTTGATGGGAGCAAGTGTTATGCAGTAGGTATTTGCTCAGTTGCAGGATCTGAGGTTAGTGAAGGTTGAACAGGTAATGCTACAGTTGCTTCTGGGTTGGGGGCTTGACACAGATATCCAAATCTCATCCAACAAGCATAAAGTGAATCCATTTGTCAAGTCTGGGGTAAGGCTCTGGAAGCTATGCAAAGTGGTGAAATAACGTCAAACTCATTTTCTGCATTTACTCACTGAAGTTATCAGCCACAATGTTTAACCACTACCGTTCTTCTGGTCTTTGTTGCTGTAGGAACTACAAATTTGACTTTGCCTCCAAACTTATGTAGTATTTTGGCTGTTTTATGCTGTTTGTATCTTCGAAGGATACATTTTCTGCTATTTGGTAGTGGTACAGTTACTATGGGAACTGTAAACTTAAAAATTCCAACTGTTCTTGAAACTCAATACAGAAAAATTTATTTTTCAGCAATTTACTTAAGGGAATTTTAAATGAAGTGTTTTAAAAGAAGAAAAAAGCTTTGCAGTAGGGGAGGATAACATTACTTCAGTACGTGAAATTACATTCAGCACTCTAGTGAAATGGGTATTTCAAATACAAAATTCAGATACTGTCATCAGCTGCAGAATAAGTTTTCAATGTGTCACATAATTCAAGATGCTGAAATGGTTATTTACAACCTATCTTTCTCATTTTTATGCAGTTTTCTTGCTGCATATTACTTAAATTAGCTAGTAAATGTCTAGTTTATTTCCATGTTAAGTACACTGAACTGGTTTAAATGCAGACAGTTCTTTCATTAATTCTTTAGATTGTGGAAACAGATCTAAGTTGACTCCAGTAGTTTTTGTTAGACATAATGCCTAGCTATATCCTCCTCCTCGTCTTTTTCTTCTCTACCAATTTCTGAAACAAAGGTATGGAGTTAGCTTGTTTTGTCACTCTTAGCTGCTTATCCTTCAGTTACACACTGCTAAATTCTACTTAAGTGGAAAAAATGTGATACTAAAATCAAGTACAAGACTTTCCAACACAGTTGAAGAAATTTCAGATTTTGGTATGCTAGAAATGATAACATAACAAAAAAAAAAATCCTCAACTGTAATAAACACCAATATAATATGAGATAGAAAGTGGTTTGTTGTGGGGGTTGGAGCAGAAGGCAGTTTTTATGCGGAGGCTGACAAATCTGTTTAGAGAATCTGCCAGCCTGACATGAATCAAGAAAAGCTCAGAAAAGTTGCTGAAACCTTCTTTTGTTAGTATTGGGTGGCAGAGAAAAACCCATGTGTGTAGTGCAGACTGGCTTGTGCATAATCATTCTACTTTGGGACATACTCAGGTATTTTGGTCATGCATGAGAACACTTGGATGGCCTCATGTGAATCTTTGTGCAACATAAAAAGCCATGCTGGCTTACACCAAGTAAGCCCTCTCACTAGAATTTGAAATTTAAGAGCCAGGGACATAGTAACAACTAAACCTGGTTTCACTCTTTAGGAGTTAGTGGTACTTCTGCTTGTGCCCTCCTGTACCAAGGTGATATTGGCGTGCTGCTCTCTGCAGCACTGCTTACTTGCACATCAGCTACTACATAGAGCCTTTTAAATTTGAATAAAGCAGTACTTTTAGTTAATTGTGCCTCATGGTATTTTTTTGATTATATGAGATCATCCTTCTTACATTTCCCTATATCTCCTCTGAAAAGCTCAATTATTACTTTAATATGCATATTATATACAAAGTAGTACTGCAGATTGAGGGAATTTAAATGCCTAGCTTATACCTTTCTGCAATTCTGCATACTTATTTGTGCTGTAATATGTTGGTTTTATGTACTTTGAATTGAAGCCTTGCTTTGCTCCTTTGAGAGTATGAACTGTAAATGAGATTGCTCTTGTATGCATTTACAACTTCTACAGTAAAAATGAAGTGAGGATTGCCTAATAGTTATAACTGTGGGCTGGTGCTAGGGAGAACAATGTTCTTGGTTCTTTTCTGCAGTCTGACTTAATGCTGCTTAAATGTTTTTAGAAAAGCAATTTGATGTGCATTCCACTCTTCTGAGTGTCAGCATGGCCTGTGGCCAAATGTCAAGAAATTGAGAAGTTGTAACTGCAACTGAAATGTGTAGGAGTTGATGCTGTAACACCTCAAGTGCGCCTCAAGCTGAGCATCTAAGTTTTAATGGACATTTCTAAAGAGATTAATTTGTTTGCTTTACAAATGAGGAGTCTTCCCCACAGAGAAGAAACTAGGAAGGTGAAGGAACCTGTTTTAAGGCAGCTGCATAGTCATGGTGTATAGTCATTGGAAGGTGGGAAGGCTCTGGTTTATAATTACTGCTGGTTTATTCAGCATTTTGTTTGGACTAGCAGGAAAAAAACTCCTTCTTGCAGAAATAATGAAATGTTCTTTGAGATGAAGTTCAGCCTTTTAAAAATTAGCCTCAGCTCTGCTTGCTTGTTCTCTCCCTCCACCCCAACATGTCAGTCTAAATAATTAGCCTTCTGTAAATTGCTGTAAAAAGCAATTTTCAAATTGTTAGGGGTTTAGAACAGTCCAAAGCCCAGCAGTAGGCAATTAGGGTAGCTGGATGTGCATGATAGGTGATATGGGATGGTACTGTCTACAGGATGTTGGCTTGGAAACTCACAAACTGTAATAGTACCTTTAAAACAAAATGCCTTATTAGTAAAGCCCTCACGGTAAACTTCAGAACAAACCAACAAAGTTCAACTGTAGCTTCAAACATCCTTATTTTTGAGTAGAATTGCTAACATACTCTTGATGGCTCAGGTAGAACAGATGCTGACTGTTACAGGATCTTTAATTGCTTTTCTGTCTTGAATAATTGAGTCTTACTACCCAGGGAGTTTAGTTACCATGAGCAGTAGAGATGCAGAGGGTCTGGTTACTGTGGGCAGGAGCAATGAGGTCTGCACTGGCCTGAAATCCAGCATGTGTTTGCTTCAGAACTATGGAGAGGTTTCTTATCTGCAAGCTGAGAAAGGATTGGTAAAATGCTGTCAGCTGAACATACTTATTCCATCTTCTCATCCAGCTGGCTGGAGTCCAGAGAGCAGAAGTGGCAGTACATAATTAATAGCTGCTCCTCTGCATTTCTCCAAGTCTGGGAATTTCCAGAGGAGAAGGGGGTGAAGTCAGCTGTTTTTTGTTGACTTCTAGGGTTTTTTCCTCAGTAGTATCAGCAGCCCCCTGGGAAGCTGAAGTTGTCCTTGTTTTGCTGATAGTGGGAGGAGGGCGATGGTTGCTGTACATTCTTTTTTCACTAAAGTACTGTATCTCTTTCTTTTCATGTGTTGATTTCTTGGACCAGTTATTACAGTAAGTATGGTTTTTACTGATGATCTATGGAAGCATGTGTAATGTCTGAAATGAAGCATTCTGGGTATAAGCAGCTCTTTAGCCTGAGCTAAAGGCACTTTAGCCTTTGTAATCATAAGATCATGTGGATTAAACCCCCTTACCAACTGTGGCATATCCACACACACTTTGCAACTAGGGATAGAGATCTTTCTTTACTGCAACAATGCTCAGCTTTGCAAATGGGAATGTACCATTGCCTAGATAAACTGATTAAAAGAAAGTTAGCTCATACCATTATGTCCCTTTGAGTAATCTGTCTTCTGAATTTGATATTTCCTTTTTACATGCTGAGTGTTGTACTGGCTTGTGCTTTTGTTTCTACTCCCTTGAGGGAGGATAGGGTTACCTTTGGAAGTCCTTTTCTACTCACTGTAATAATGAGAAATGGAAAGTTTTTTGCTTACTTGGCAGTACTGTGCTTCTTGTCCCTTCCCTTTCAAGTGTCAAAAGTTCTCAAAACATCAGTTTAATATTGTTCTTCATTTGAAGAGTTGCATCCAAATATGTACTCAGTGCTAGATCAATAATCTCTTTGAAAAGACAATTTCTGCCTGGTTAACTTATGTTACTCCTTCTAAACTCTAAATAGAGTGGCAGATATTGTCCTTTAAAGAAAAAGCTATTTATAAACTCTAAATGTTTCATTAAAACAATGGAATTTGTTTTTTCAGTGAACAACTTGTGGTTTATTTATAATTCTTTGAGTTGACTTTCCTAATGCTTATCTAGCTAATAAGAAGACAAGTTGTATATCCAAAGAATAATAAGAAGCTTTATTTTGATGACAGAATGAGTATATGAAGGATGACTTCCTGATCAAAATTGAAACCTGGCATAAATCAGATCTTGGAACACAAGAGAATGTAAGTACTTGTGTCGTGGATTTTATTCATCACTTTAATGTCACAATGCTGCTTTCCATGCTAGATTAGAGAATTGCTTTGTGAAACTGTCTATTTGCTGTGTTTCTGGATTTGAAATGCTTATTGCACTAGCAAGGCAGAGACTCTCTCCTGTTGGCTTCTCATATATGCTCAATAAAATTGTCCCCCTAAACACCTGTTCTGTGTGAGCACCTTTACTTCTTTAGAAGGTCTGGTATTGTGTGTTCTCTCTGTACATGGAAGGGGAACACTGGGTGTCTGCATCTCCATCTGTTTTTTACAAACTTAGAATGGGAGTGTTCTGTAGTTGAATCAGTTGCATTAGTCTTGTACTTTCACTGCAGGTTCATAAACTGGAGCCAGATGTATGGAAGAATGTAGAAGCTATTTATATAGACATTGCTGATCGGAGTCAAGTACTTCCCAAGGTATGGTAGGTGGGTAAGAGCTCCCTAGTGTGGGAGGCCTTGTGCTAGAAGAGGGATAATGTACAAACTGTATTCCCAGGGATAGTTGCAGGTAACAGGAAAAATGAGAGGATTGAAAGAGGAGGAAAGGCATTCCTTAAAAGTGCTTAAGCAAGCTAGAGGAAGAGCTCTTTTTTAAAAGCTATGTCAATACTGTCTGTAAAATGTGTTGCTTAGCCTTACAGTGCATGTAACAGTGTGCGTATATGTAGTTCTACAGCACTGCAGCTGATTATAATGCTTGAATAGCAAGAAATGATACTGCCCTTTCCATACAGGATCTTACTTAAACTGCCTCCTCTTTGAAACTGACCCATGCCTTCACAAGCATATCTTGAAATCAAGTAGCTAATACTTTGTTCTAAGAATCACTACAGTTGATGTAGTTTCAGTTACAGTTTCTAGTAAGAAACTAAGCAATGTTTCTGCACTGTACTGGAAAAAACCCCAAATGTATAAAAATGGAATGTTGTTTGAGTTTCCCCACTTAGTATTTCTGATACCATTCAAATATGGCTAATTTACCTGCTCTCAAACTTGTCCTTGGGTATTAAACTAGAAGTAGTACTTATTTTAGCTTTTCTTTCCAGTAAAGATGAATTGCTAGAACACGAGTAGCATCTGATTCTGATAGGTTAGACAGGTACTAAGCTGTATCTGCAAATACAAACAACTCTGAATTAAATGCTGTCAGAGAGCAAGGAAAATTCACCTGGAGCAGAAGACTCCCAAAGAAGATGCTACCAACTGATCACTTTTAGCACTAAACTGATGATGATTTGAGTTTGTTTTCGTTTTAATTGAATTGGGGGTAGAAGTAGAGCACACACCCCAGTCTTAATCCAAGATGCAGGAGGGAAATGCTGCAAATTATTTCCTGTGTAATAGGGGGCAAAACTGATGCCTCTTTCTTTTTGGTGGTACTGTGACTCTGACTGTACTTGTCTTCTGTAGTGTGCAATATGTGAGCATCATACTGATACAGTGCTGTGAAAAATACTAGATATGGCAGCTCCAGAGAGCAAAGCTGTTTTCTGCAGCAGCAGTGTTTAGCTCCCAAAGAACGAGTGGTTACAGGAAACCTATCCTGGGGGTTTACAGATCTTCTGATAGTCTTACCCCAAAGGAGTCCTTACAAAGGTCACATCAGTTTGTTACCACTTCTTCACATAGGTCTAGGACACAGCACAGGGGGGAGAAATATGTTTCCTTGAAGAGTGCCTGACCTAATGTTGAAGTCTGAAAACAGTAGCTCTTGAGAAGGCAGTTAGAGGTTAGTCTTTGCCCACCAGAAAAATAAATCCTTTGTGACAGTGAGCAGCTGGGTAACAGTAGGATAATTTGTGTTTAATCTTGTGTGTCTGTCCAATAGGATTACAAGGCAGAAGAAGATCCAGCAAAATTTAAATCTGTCAAGACCGGACGTGGACCTCTGGGTCCCAACTGGAAGGTATGTATTGCACAAATTCAGGAACTATATCAGCTTGCGTGACTGAAGTATAGATACTGGGGTTTGGAGCCAAAGACACTTACGTAAAACACTGGATTCGCTTCTGTAGAAGGAAACGCAGAACTCAGCTGGTGATCTGTTCTGAAGTTAAAGGAAATGGAAGAGTTTGGTAGACATAGATAGAATGAGTTCCAAGTACTCACCAGAGCTGTCTGGTGTTCAGCCCAAGGGTTCAGCCAAGAGAACTGAAGGATGAAATAGCTGAGCTATGAGCAGCAGTGTTTAACCTTTCACTTAAATCCTTGGAATCTGAAGACTCTAGAACTGCAAATATGATACCAGTCTTTAAAATGGACCCTGAGTGGGATCTGGGGTGTGCAAATCTTAGGTCTAGCAGGCAAATTTAGTAGAAGCTGAGGTTGATATGATTCATTTGGGAAGAGTGGATATGGCGCCTGTAAAAGGAAGTAGGAAAGTCTGCCTTACAAACCTTGTGGAGTTTTCTTTAAGGCTTGATAATTTTGTGGATGAGTCGGATGATGTAATCTATTTCCAAAATGTTTTAGATAGGGACTTTGTCAAAAGACTTTTAAGGAAGCTAAGTAGCCATGACGTAACAGTGAAGATACTGAAAGACATAAATTTAATGGAAGAAAAATGGAGAACAGAGGAGAGGAAGGAATGGTCCATCCTCAAAATGGAGGGAAGGCCACCTGTGGAGGAAGCTAGAGTCTGTTTTCATCATGTGCTTTAAAAGCCTGGAAAAGGGGTGAGCAAAGATGTGACAAAACTTGTTGATAAAAGGCAAGGTGTAATGGTGCAAGGTGTTTGTGAGGAATTGTGGAAAGACTTCACAGTTACAACTGAAGGAGCTGCTTTCCTGGAGACATTTGATCTGCGTCCTGATGTGAATATCTTTGTGTCTTTGCAGAAGGAGCTGGGGAAACAGACAGATTGTCCATACATGTGTGCTTACAAACTGGTAACAGTCAAATTCAAGTGGTGGGGTCTGCAAAATAAAGTTGAGAACTTTATACAGAAGGTAAGTGAGCTCTTTGATAGGGAAAGATGTGGAAATGAGACACGTTTCATCTGCCATCTGCTTTAGCACCTCAGCTTCTTTTAATAGCGTATGCTGCCTGGAGATATTAAGTCCAGTCATGTCACCTCAGGCAATACAGTCAAGGCCTCTGCCTGATATACTGCAATCAAAGTTGGATTCAATTTGCTGCTAATCCAAGGGCAGGGCTGGCTGATCTGTGAATTGGCTATTGAACCATTTTCACTCTAATGTATAAAAGTAAACTAGCTGTTTTGTGTTGTTTAATAGATCAGCCTGAGAATTGCGGTCATTTGGTAGTTGATTTGTGAATGATGGGATGATGCATGTATGCTAGGGTTATTTTGGTCAAGGGCAAGACATGTTTTTGTGGGGAGATAGCTACAGCTTCAGTTAGCTGATCCTAATCAGCTGAGGATCTTTCTGGCAAGTCGTAGAGCTCTAGTCATGTTGTCCTCTCCTAGTCTGATGCTTGAAAAACCTGTGTTAAAAAATAAGCAGATGGTGGGAAATTTTATTAACTTAAAACATGAGTCATCGGTATCCCGAAAAGAGCTTTTTCTGTGGCAGAGTTCATAACCCCTGAACTGCAGCAGGATGCTAGACCTGAAATCAGTACGTGCAATTTTCCAGGCAATGCCATGTTCATAAAATGCCTATAACTTCAGATCATGGAGACTTCTCAGTGGTTAATATTGATAAACTACAGTGCTGCTTCTGCAAAACCAATTCTCTGGTGAAAGAGAACTCTAGGGGGGAATGACCATGCTGCTGCAGGATTTCAAATACCTGTAACAAAAGCCCTGAACAAAGCAGTGTCTTGAATCCCTTTCTCTTTATGACTGTCTCTTCAGCTACACATTTGCGTCAAAGTAGTCGAGCTGCTTTTGATGAGAGCAAGTTATCAGATGTGAAATCATAATTGGTAAAACTGAAGTGTCCTTCCTTAATGAGAACTTTCCAAGAGGCATTGTATACCCCGTCTTATACAGTGATTTTGTCTAGCTTATCTCCTATAAAATGGAAATAAATTGCTCCTAACTTGAAGCAGCTTGTGCACATTAGTTACCTCTACTGAAAAACTGTGGAAAACAAGTTTAGGCTTTTTTTAGGTCACTGCAAAAGAAAAAAGCAAGATGGGTGCATGTCAACCCTTTACACTTGCTAACCTCCAGTTTTTAGCAAGTCAAGGGTTGTTTTAAAAATACTTTTATTCTGTTTCTCCTTTTTTCTGCACCTTCAGGCAAACTATCGTGCTCTAAGTAAACGCAACCTGGAGCATTTTATTCAGTCAGAACAATATTGTCAAATCAAAGGAAATTACTAAAGCATTCACTAATTCTTTCAATGCACTGTGCAGGCTGCTGTCTAGGCTTGGAAAAAAAATATTCATTTCTCTGGGGATTCAAGGCTCTAGATATTCTGTTAGAAGAATAAAAATTAGCTAGCTCCAGTTTCCAATTGTGGCAGCTATATAGAAGGGTGGGCGAGGGAGCTGGTTCTTCAGTGTACACATCTCTGAAAATTGTTATGATCCAGTTAGATCCATATTAATTGCCCTATGAGTAAGCTCGCTTGTATGTTTTATTCCTCCTCCTTTTGCAGCAAGAAAAGCGTCTCTTCACAAACTTCCATCGGCAGCTCTTTTGCTGGCTTGATAAGTGGGTTGATCTGACTATGGAGGACATTCGTAGGATGGAGGATGAGACCAAGAGACAGCTGGATGAGGTCAGTGGAAAAGCAGGGCAGGTGTAGGTTATGCGAGGAACTGTTTTCTATCCAGTACAGTAGAGAGAGGAAAGACTGCTGCATTGTCGTAGTGTTGTGCGTATTGTCCTCCTGCTATTTAGGTCATGCTGCTTGTGGTTTGAATGATTGGCTATGACTCTGTGGTGCTGGCATCTCCTCCTAATCATTATGGACTTCTCCTTCTGTTTGTCGTTGAGCCAATAAATGTATTGAACCACAGGTAATGAGGGTATGAGTGGCAATGATTCATTTACTGCTTTAATATCTTCTATTAGCTTTTACCTGAAGCTGAATTTTTGTCCTCGTTAGTTACCAAAAACCAGTTCAGTAGAAGGATTTTTACCTCTTAAGTATTATAAGCAGGTAGTGGGGATATGTAACAGGGTTCTTACTGTGAGAAACACAAATTTGGTAATAATGAGTATATTGTTCTATGATTTGTGTCCTGCACTGCACCCTTCTCTTCCTTCATGCCTCAGGATATTTCATTATAGTTTCTTGTATACTCTGCCCTTTGGATAATGGTTCCAGATCTCTAGCAGACCTGCAGCTTAACCAAAAATGGTGCCTGCATGTGCATATTCACAAACACTGATTTGGGATGCTCAGGTGTAATCAGTGTCTTGCATAAAGGAGGTAGCTTAATGTGTTCCATACCAATAAATTTTGAGATAACGTCATGTGAGAATCAGTACTTGAATAGTGTTTCCTTTTTCAGATGAGAGAAAAAGATCCACTGAAAGGAATGACGGCTGCAGATGACTAACATGACCTCTTCCTTGTGCACTGTAGGTATCAAAACTCTATTGCTCTATTTAGGAGAAAAAATACATTTGGGTAAGAAATTATCTTGTTCATAGCTTCTGGCAGGCAAATCTGTGGTATTAATTGTTTTTAGAGTGAACCTGTTTCACTGACAGGCTGACAAGTGAGTTCACTGTCTTGTTTCAGAACTATTCTAAAGAAATGTCTGAGTGAAAAGTCTTAAGAAAAATGTGTTAGAACATTTTGTAGACTTTACGGCTATTCTTATTTCTGCAATGCATGTGTTACTTTCCATGACTTGCAGAGAAACTTTTGTCAGTCCTGAAAGAACAGGTTGGACCTGCAAATACTTAGAATGCATTTGGAAATTGAAAATTCCTTGCAAATATGACTGGAATATATTTCTCACGTTGTTTGTTAACAGTATTTACTAATGGGACAAGGTCTGGAGCAACACTTGCACATTGCAGGAGAAGCAGCAATGACAATTTTTAAGCTGTTGACTTGTTTTTCATCTCTTTCACTATGAGTATGCTAACTTGGCAGAGGAGGGACTATCATACTGGACAGCATATATGAATTTGCCTTTGTTGGCCAAATCCCTAGGCTGTATTCTAGACAGCATGCTGGATGATAACGTGTAAGCAGTGCTGAGAATGTTGAACCTTATTCTGTTAAATTGTGTAATCAGTTTGGGGTTTGGTTTTGGTGAATTTTTCTTACACACTGTACAAAAATGTGGTATAGTATTAAGGAAGTAAGAAGGCAAGGAGAAAGAAGAGATTGTCCATTAATGTAGAGAAGTCCAAGTTACTAGCCACAACTTTTCTAGGGCAGTAAAATGCCATCCTAGCTATCCTTGGAAAGAATGGGGTGGGGCAGAACCACAGCCTTCTCAAGGACTGTTTACCTCTGCTTGTCCTCTGTTACCTGCTGGTTGTTTGGTGGTAAGTGGGGAACATAAGGTGAGGGAGTGTCTGAAGAGGGGTATCTTCTGATATATTTTAATTCTTTAATGCAACTTAAACCTTTTTAGTTTCCTCTTCATTCACTTTTACTCTAGTTTTGAAAAGAAATGAGTTGGTGGTCTTCTCAATTGTAGCCTCTGGACTTGTTAGATTGTTTAAATTGCAATTTCTGTTTGTCATTCTTAGGCTGTGTTGGAAATTCTGCTCTGGATTAGTGCTGAAATGTAATGATGCAGTGGTGTGTTGCCATTGTCTGCACTGGTGACAGTGTCTCTCACATTTGTGTTCTGAAGGTTCAGTCTGACGCTTCTTTTGGCACACTGCTCTTCCAAAGTCATTCTAAAATGTTTTCCTGTTGTCTCTTTATTTTAGTTTGCAAGACAGTCGTCAGGAAGGCCCGGGGAATCCACACTCTTGACTGACGGACCATCTCTGGATCAAGCCTTTCTATATCCAATCGGCAGGCGATTTTAAATCTCCCATAGCTAATTCTAGATGCCCCTTAATATTGTGAGCAAATAGACCGTCTGGTACTAAGCACTCCAATGTTAGCACGTATACAAAGGAGGTAGCTCCTTGGAGACGTGTGACTTAGAGATCGCTGTATTTACGACTCCTCCCTCCTTTTTTTTTTCATTGTGTTCAGACCAATTTCCATGTGGCCCTGTTTGATTTCCAAGTGGCATTTTTAGCTAAAATAGTCTTGTGATGTGGTGACTTAGAATTTTTTTTCTTTCTTTTTTTTTTTTTCCAAGTGGGATAAACTGCCACCTTTGTTCCTGCCCAGTCCTTCACCATTCTTTGAATGTCTATTTGGAGAGGGAAACTGTCAGTATTTTAGAGTGCAAAACTATTCCACAAAATTCTATGCTCTGACCCTTGCTCCCAGGGTAAGAAATTTAATGGCATGTAATCTGAATACATAATCATGAGTAGCCAGATATAGTTCTTGGTCTGCGATGAATCGTGATATGTGGCTTCTGCACAGCATTACTTCGTTTTGTCTTAGTATACATGAATTAAAGACTGCACAGAAGCTGCATTCAGTGTCCCCACACTAGGGCCTTCAGCACATAACTGTTGAGTTTCAATTTAGTGGTACATGGTCCCTTTGGCCCATGTAGCTATGTTGTCCTTCAGCTGTGTGTGTCAGTCTTACAAAACCATTATGAAAAGTTGCTTGACATATGTTGCAACTTCCTGGTTCTTTATTTACTAAGACTTCCCATAACTTACAAAGCTAAAATTATTTTGACTAATAATAATGTGATTCTCCCTGGACAAATTGGGATGTAGCAAAAGCTGGTGTACAAGTAAAGTCTTGGTATCTGATTACCTCCAGGTGCCTGGGTCGGTGGTTCTGCTCAGCAATAATATTCTTCCCATTGCAAGACTGACTAAAATATCTCCTTTCATGCTATAAAAAAGCAACTTATAAAAAACTGCAGTTGTTTTCTAGGATATCTGTCAGTTACAGATCACAAAGGATACTGTTAAACAATGTAAAGAGCTCTGGTTATTTAATGAACTCAAATACTTACTGTAACTGTCCTTATGTTGGTATCAGCTTTAGACAATCAAATAAGCAGAACAGAATCAAACAATTGCTGCTTTATTAAATACATATGAGAAAAAAACCAATTTCTTTGCTTATGCCTAAGGCCCAATGTTTGATTTTTCTTTTTTTTTTTCCTAGTAGTAATCACTTTATTTTCCACTTCTGTGTTTGGCGGCACTAACTCAAAATACTGAATGCCAAACACAGTCGTGGGTGTATCGCCACTTTTGAGGAGTCTTCTTGGCATTCTGTAACACATCCGACTCCTTCAGCCCTTCACATTCGTGCAAGCAGGAGATCCTGAAATGATCCCATGCCACGCTGAACAAGCATGTGCTGGGATCTGAACTGTTTTCAGTGCGAGGGAAGATGAGGCGTGCTCTGGAGGAAGAGGATGGCGTTTGGTTTCTGGGGAGGGGGCAGTTTATCCCTTTATTTTTAGTTTGTTATTTTGCCTTACTCATGTCTAAGTGCAATAAGCTCTGAATTGTACCAGTAACTCTGGCAGGCTCTTCTCAGTGACCTCAGACGGTTTTGTGGGGTGGGGGTGGGGTTTGAGGGATTTTTAGCAATCTCACCAGGCAGAAGTAAATCAAATTTATTGTAAAATAGGTGAAGAAACTAAATTTTAATCTGTGAGGCTATTTGGGACCAGGATGTTTCGTGGCATCTTCTGTAGCTGTTCCAAGAAGTATTCTAGGAGTGTAGGCCCCAGTTACAGTTCTTTCAGTTTAAAGTATTTTTAACTTGAGAATTTATGCACTGACTTCTGTTCACATGTTTGTTGGTTACGTTTTGAGGGATTCTTACACTTGAGGGCAACCTGAGAATACACATAGCACTCTTGTTCTTTCAGTTTGTGTTATCCAAGAGGCTTTCTGTCCGATGACACTAATCGCTATGGAAGCAGATTGTAACATTCCACCATGCAATCCTTTTTTGATCCTCTGATTTCAGAGTAAGAGCTTTTACACAAAGCTTTCCTGATTAGTGGAAAAACTGGGGGAAAAAAACCCCTGCAGGAACTCCAGCCTGAATACTTCCCCCCCCCCTCCCTGCCCCCTGCTTTCTTTCCTCCCAATTTAATCCAAAGTGAAAGCATCCCTCAGCCTTGGGATAGACAAACCCTATAAAGATCTTTGAGTCTCGACGCTTGGTTCCTGCTAGCGAGCATAGCGAAGATCACGCAGCATAACCGTGCTGTGTCTCTCGTGGGCTTTGGCAAGAACCCCTCAACCTGCCGGCTGCCGGAGGGGTTATGGCTGGGCTGTTTGTCTGTTCTAGGGCGACGGTTGTGCCGTGACCCTCTCTCCCCCCGACGCTGGGTGGGTTCGGGGGTCCCGGGGCAGACACCTCGCCGCTGCCTGGGTCGGGCCGGCTTGCTGGCGGGGTCGCTTGCCCCGCACCCCCGCTCTGCACCTCGCTGGGTTCATCCCACTGGGCCTCCCCGACAACGTTCTGATGGGTTCATCGTGCTCTTTCCTTTGGCAACACACACTTTGTAGAATGGGTTAGGTTATCTCGTTGTTTCTTTAAATGTGAGTTTGTGCCTTTTTTGTCTCCTAAATCTTCCAATACAGGCATATTGGAAACGAAATCTAATAAAATACTAGACAGAGCTTTACGCCTCCGCCTCCTTTTGTTTTGGGTGCTGGGGCGGGGGGATCGCGGTGCAGCCCCGGGGGTGCAAAAAGCCGCCTGGGCGCCTGCACGCGCCGCCGCCGTCCTCCCGCGCGCCGTGCGGCGCCGGCGCCGCCGTTGCGCAGCCCCGCCCCGCCCTCCGTCACGCGGGCCAATGGGCGCCCAGCGCTGCCGGCAGCGGGCGCGTCGCCGCTGAGGGGAACGAGGAGGCCGCGGGCCGGGCCGGGCCCGTCTGGGTGAGGCCGGGGCCTTTGCTGTCCCCTTCGCAATCGCTTCCTGACTGGAAGCCCTGGGGGAATGGAGCCTGCGGGCTCGGAGCAGCGCGGCGCCGTCAGGGAGCTGAGGTGAGCGGTCGGGGGCGGAGGGGCGGCTCGGCGTGAGGGCGCGGGTCTTGAGGGCGGCTTTTGCGAGGACGGGAGAAAAGTAGCTAAGTCGTTACGCAATTAGCTCGGAATTAGCGAAGCTTGTGTTTCTGCTTATTAGCAGGGAGTTATACTAATTGGCGATGTTGCGTAGTCATTGGAAATAGAGAAGAAAAGCTGATTTTCTGATTTGGAGGCGTCGGTACTGGAGTCGTTTCAGGGAGGCTTATTGAGTGTTGTTTGGGTCCTCAGGACTTTGCAGAGACCTACTTACGTTTCATGAGGGCAAGA
Source organism: Haliaeetus albicilla (assembly GCF_947461875.1). NCBI lineage: Eukaryota > Metazoa > Chordata > Aves > Accipitriformes > Accipitridae > Haliaeetus > Haliaeetus albicilla. Next base: position 6,545,895 of record NC_091491.1, read on the forward strand.
TCTACTGCGCTTGCTGTTAATCTACCTAGTGTCTCAAATCTGTCGCTTTTCGTGAGGAGGAAGGAGCTTAATAAATCTTTGGCGTCTGCTTTTGCGGTGTGTTTACGTTGTGTCTCGCACTGTGGGCTTGGTTCGCTAGAGAAATCTGCTTAAAGGGTAGTTGAGTGGTTGTCTATAACACGAAAATAAAAAAAAAAAGCAAACACAAAAACAACCAACGAACACTAACGCTTGCTCAAAGATCTTAAAAGTCATCTTAACGCAGTATTATAAACACTATGACCCTAAAAAATTCTCTGCTATTAAATCATTTCAGGAGTCAGTGACACTAAATAATATATTCAGTAGTTTGCTCATATTTAGGAATGTGTTTGCAGAAAGCATATTTGAGGCTGTACTCTAGTGGTACTGAATGCTTCCAGAATAGTTTGAGCAGTATTGTCTTCCCTTTAGTAAAGGCTGTTCTTGTGTCATCATACAAAAATTGGTATCGCTCTAGTCTCCCCTCTTTACTGTGGGTAGTACTTGTACGGCCTTGTGAAGTAGTTGGGAGCATCAGTAGACCTTTGGGACAGCATAATGCTGTAGGTTATTTGCTATGCGGATGCATGTACCTTCCTCACTATTAAGTTTTTCCTGCAGACATAGTCATAACCTGCAGTGACACTGAATTATTAAGGATGTTCTTGAATTTTTTACAAGTATTTTTTCTTTTGGTGTACATTCTAGCACTGCAGCCTTTCCTGTGTTCTTATCAGTAGTGTAGATACTGGGCACTTTGAGGAATTTAATTTCTGTCAGTAATGACGGATGACTTCAATATTACTTCAGTTTTGTTTAATCGGATAATTGTCTTATGAAATTAGTAACTGGAGAGTGTTCCCAAGTGATACATCTCTGATGGCAGAATTAGATCAGCAGCCTTCCCCCTCCCCCCCCCCCCAAATCTGTTTTAGAATAGGTTTTGGCTGACTTCAGTGTAGCCTTACAGAAAGTATGGATCATTTTAGTCTGGTATGCAAGGTCACTTTCCAGCCCTTCCACATACATTGCGTGTCACCTTGAGCAGGCGGTTGATTGGGGGATAAAAATATGGACCTAATAATGGATGTATTGGTGGGATTCACTGTTTAACTATCAGTGTTTATAAGGTCCTTCTAGGACCCTAAGCTGGATGGAAAATTAACAGCTTATTATTTTTTAAGCCTGTCTGACATGTAACAAGATTGATGGTAAAGTGAATCCCTTTTGAGAAGCTCTGATACTGAAATTACCAGCTTGCAAAAAACAACAGACAAGTCCTATAATGTGCAAATATTTCTGACAGTGCTTGGAGGAGCAGTAGCTTTGGTTTTGGTCAGAACTGTGTATTTGTATGTCTGGGAGCTGGAGATTATATTTCTACTGCCTGCAGATGGAGGCACATGATTGATTCAAATCAACAATAAATTCTTTTCAATCTTGAGCTTATGGAATTAACCACATTAAATCTATTATGAAGAAACAATTCACTGTGGGAGGTAGGATGTGATTGCAGCTTTTGTAACAACCCATTGAGTGTGGTGGTAATGCTACAGTTTTTTTCAGCGTTGCTGCATCTACATTTGTCCTTTTGCCTGAGAAGCAATGTTGAATTTCACATGAGTGGAAACTTGATCTGGAAGACCCTTAGCCATCTGTTTCTTTTATACTTAGGATTTTAATGGGCTAGTCCTTCAGAGTATAGTTACTCTTTTCTTTTGAGCAAATGGCATCCTTCAGTAGTGAAGATGCATTTCAAGATTCAGCAGCCCTCTCCCTAAATGATTTAGAAAGCCTGCACAACTTCCGCAGCCGGTCTGCGAGTATCAGCAGCACAGGGTCTAGTGGCCGTTTGCAGCTCCGTCAACGAGTAGCCCAGCTTATGGCTTGTGTAGAGGACATCAGCTCGGATGATGACATTCATGAAGAAGTGTCTCGCACTCTAGATGAAGCTTTCCTTATCTGGGGGAAAAAGCTGAAGGATAAGTGGCAAGAGTTCAGGTTTTGTTCCCTCTAGTTGATTGTTTTTGTGATGGTGGTGTTTTTTTTAATGCTAGCTAATAAATAGATTTCTGATTGAAGAAAAGTGACAGAAAATCTTTGTTTTCTGTAGATGGAAATTCTATGGGGAAATTAGACGCTCTTAGGGTTGGTTACATGTTTGTGTTTCAGTTTTAGCATTGTTTTTTTGTGATTTTTGTTTGTTTGTAGACTACACTTAGTTACTTGGAATGTGGGCACAGCTTCTCCACCTCCTGATGTCACTAGTTTACTTCAGCTCAATTCACTGGGCCCAACTATGGATATGTATGTTATAGGGTAAGTATATATTAAAGAACTTGCTTTTGTTTATTGCAAAACTGCTAAGTCTTAACAGCTTACTGTCTGTTCTGGAAGGACTGTGCAATGTGAATCACTGCCTCGGAGACGGTTTAACATTATTGCTAACAGAAGGTGAAGACTAGAGTTAGTGACTTAAAACAGAGGTGATTTATAACAAGAGAATCTTCTCTCCTTTCTGCTGTTGTTTTGTGACAAAATACAGAATATCTTTTTTCTAAACACACAAAAAGGTTTTGGCTGCTGTTTTCTTTGCTGGCACATAGAGGCATATTCATTTTGATGTGAAAGTTATCCAAAATTCAGCTTGTTTTAAAGAAATTACTGCAAGCTTATTAGGCACAATCTGCCATCATGTTTTCCAGATTTCCTGGAAATTTTAAAGACCTGACAGCCAGGTTATTTGTCATTACGTATCTTGAGTCTAACATTGTCCTAAACTCTGTTTTCAGGTGTATATAAGCTCCTTTAACTTTGCTTATGTCAGTGTTAGATGTGTTAGACCTGTGGATGGGTTAAACTGCTTGTATATGAGAAACTGAACAGCAAGAAATTTCTGACTTATGCTGAGAGAGGTCTGTTAGGATGTTGTGGCCTGTGTTCTGGAAAGGTTATATGAATTCTGTCAAAACCAAATGATACAGTGTGAGTAATCTTGATGTATTCAGCTTACAGGAGGTGAACTCAAGAATCACAAATTTTCTGTCTGACTTGGCATTTGATGATCCATGGAGCATTTTTTTCATGACTGTATTGTCTCCATTGGGATATATCAAGGTAATTGTTTACATCTCTTAAGTGTCACAGCATGAAGGAAAATGTCTTCCCCAGACATTCCCCATTCAGACTTTTTTTTTTTTCCCCTCAAACTCTCCATAAAAGATAAGTTAGTTGATGGTGTTTTTTGCAGGTGTCAGTCACTTCCATAGTTACACATATGTTAGAAGTGATTCTTCATCATGCTTTTGTGTTCCTGGTTTGTTGATAAAGGCAATTGTAATTTTTCTCTATTAATAATGATGTCCTTAATTTTAGCTGTAAAAATTTGACATACGTTTTTTTCATTTCTCATTTGGAATAATTGGGCAGTTTTGATGCTTTTGCAGCTCAGATGACAAACAGCAAGAAGTTGTTCAGATATACTGGCAATGGCCTGTATAAGTGCTGCAGAATTGTGTGATGAACAGAAAAATACTCCTGTCGTAGTAAAAGTGCATTCTCAAGGAACAGAGTAATGAAGGTTATTTAAAATGAAATGTGATGTAAACTTACACTCAATAGCATATTTCTTGTGGCCACAATATCTCTATCTCTCTCTTGTTTGTAGAAAATTTTTTTGCTCTGTGAAATATTGGGGAACTGTATTGTGATGCTTCTAATGTAGTCTGCTTAAGTACCTGCTTTCCCTATAAATATCCCAAGCAATGGCAGTGATTTTCGTTAAGATTGGTAAGGTTTCTTTTTCTTTTTTTTTCCAACTTGTTTGCAGGTGAAAATAAATTGCATATATGTAAAACAGGATTTTAGTGGGTATATATATTTTTCTGAGGACTTTATTTTTGATTGAAGACCTAGAACATTGTATGGTAGTTTAAATTACAAGATTTTTGGTAATATCTGGGGCATAAGATCAGCTAAAGTACTAGCTATTTTAATAATGCAAACAATAAACATAGGAGGATATCCTGAATTTCTTTAATAAAAAGATATTAAAAGCCTTTTGAATGTTGTATTGGTTTTCCAAGTCAAGCATTATTTCAGGGTGATTTTGCTGAGATGATTGTATTATCTGCATGCTAATCAGACTCAGTAGTTGTGCCATTCTTTTAACTGTAATTAAACAAAACAAAGGACCCATTGGGAATTATAAAAAGGAAAAAAAAACCCATTGTTCATTCTAGTGTTAGTCATTGCTGATAAAGATTCAAAATCTGGCTGTGGGCTGACATTCAGGCCCTATATACAGACAGTTAAAAAGAATTCCTAGTGGTACGCATGGTTGATTTTGAATTCTAATTTATAAATGCGACACTTTGGACGCACTAATGAATGGATGCTGCCACCTAATGGTTTTCAGCAGGACTTGGTTAGCGCTAATAATAAGGGCACTGTCAGGCCAGGTCAAAATCAAAACAGGCAGTGAGGACACCTTATGCTAGGACTTATCTGGGAAGTTGGCTGAGGAGAGGAACAGTTACCCCTTCTTTGCTGACTTGTGACGAGGTTGGGTGTAGAGGGGTAGTTGTCGTCCTTGGGGCATGTCCCACACCTCCTTGTCCCTTCAATAGCTGGGTCCATTTTCAGTGTTAAGTTGGTTGGAGTCAGTCAATTCTTTCACCATAAAGAGAATCACATCCCCACTATGAAAGGTCTTTGCTTGATTTGGCATTACATACTGGTGGGACTAGTGCTAGTTCCAGCAGAGGAGGGATCCATTGTGTTTTGACATTCAAGACTACAGAGAGAAGAGTTTTCATATGGATCTTAAGGAATGTCTGGGGACTGGCCCACAGCAGAATGAAATGTAGCAAATAATAAAGGGAACTGAAAGATCTTGGTATCACATGGACATAATTACAGAAAGGAGAATGCTGGTTACACCAAATGTCTGATCAAATACAGATATTTATGCATTATCTAGTAATTGTGATCCATCATTTCAATATCCTGTTTAGTATTTTGTTGGGTTCAAGGACAATGAAAACATTAGCATATATTCTGTAATCATTTAATTATGTAGATATGGAGGCAAAGAAAGGAGGAGTTCTGTTTTAAATTTTGGGCTGTGCTTGTGTACTTCTCCAGCAGTTGTGTAGTCAGTGTTATTCTTAATATCAGGTTTTATTCTAATGTAGTCTTTCTCTAAGTTCATCCAGCATAAAATTGAACTATAATTAGTTTATTTCAATGGCTGTATTTTAAATTGAATCATTATCACTAAAACAAACAGTTAAAATTAATTTTGTGTCTCATGCCAGGAACATTGTAAAGTTCATAGATTTTTAATGAAGAACATCTTTGTTAGACTATTTCCACACACACACAAAAAAAAACCCAAACCACAAAAAACGCCCAGTATCTTAAAGCTTAAACAGTGTCTTAGGTGCTCCCTAAGCATCTTTGCTTTGGAAGTGTTTGGTAAATCAGTTTTTACAGGCATTGCAGGCAAGAGTTCCTGCTACTTGCAGTTCATTGTTTTTGCAAATGCCTAGAATTAGCCGCTGTGCTTTTTAGGCATTTTAATGGCATTTAGAATGATTAGTTATATGCTGAAGGATGTTTCAATTTGAAAAACTTGCTCCTGTTGGAGGACTTCTAGGTATGCACTATTAAGATTATAGGTGAAAAATCAAGGATTTGGTTCTTCATGAACAGGTTGCTTAAAGCTCACAAGAGGCTGGTGAGGCAGAAGAAAGGTCCTTAAAGATGTTTGGGCAAATACATGTTCTGAGGTCAACTTCAGATTTGTAATATACTGTTACAACTAATGTTAATTAGTTGAGAGATTCATCAAAATTGTTTATAAGCAAGTCTACTGTAAGAATGTATTCTTTACAGCGCTGAAATGCATCTGCATTTATTGTGTCATAGTACTGAAGCCTGGCTTGGCTGGGAATTGCATGTCTTCTGCTATGGCATTCTTCGCCTAAAAGCTCCTATGAAGTAGGCCCAAGGAATTCCAGATACCTTCCTGGAAATGACCATTCCCTCTTTCCTATCTCTTCCAGCTCTCCTCTGTTCGCATGCAGGGATTACTACTTCTGGTCTTTGTGAAGCATATCCACCTTCCTTTCATACGAGACATTCATACCCACTACACACGCACAGGCCTGTATGGATACTGGGTAAGGAAGTATCTGAGACTTGATTGCCTTGGTTACTTATGCTTACGGTGGTGTGTGCCTCTAAATGGCTTCATGGTGGGAGAGAGTGGGTTTATGGTTTACTTAAAAATTAATAAACTGACAAGCAGTGAGACTCACTTGTTTGAACCTTGTATGCAAGCATGCAGCACAGAACATAATTTTACCGGTTTATTAGCTGATATACAACAACTTATGTTGGAAAAAATTCTATTAATTTAAATCTAAATAGCAAGATTTAAAAATTTATAGGTATTGTTAATAGTTACATTTGCAGGTGTTGACTATAGTTTCAGAGATCGTTATTCATCTTCCATACCAGGGGAACAAAGGAGGAGTCACTGTCCGCATGTCCCTCTATGGTCATACAATTTGTTTCATGAACTGCCACTTGCCAGCTCACATGGAGAATACAGAGCAGCGATTGGATGACTTTGAGAAAATTCTGGAAATGCAGTTTGAAGGAGAGAATATTCCAAGTACCTTGGATCATGAGTGAGTTGTTGAGACCCTATTCTGTCTGTGTTGTTTTTATCTGTTATGGGGTAAACTTGTGCACTAGAGTGTTTTGGTTTTGGAGTTTTCATCCATTATTTTTATTTTAAATGTTTTTTTCAGCCCTGACCCTGAATCCTGGGAGGAAAAGGTAACCTGGAAGATGGAGTTCTATTTTGCAAGACTGTTCTCTTCCAGTCTTGAATGACATTAAATGTACTGCACGTGTCATGTGCTGGAGAGCTTTAGAAGCTAAAGCCCGTTTATACCAAAAACCCGTTAGATCACTATTAAATGTTTATCTTCCTCCATTTTTTTAGGAGATTTGTGTTACGTTTTGGATTGGTTTTATTCCTACTGAAATAGGAATATTCAGCCTTTAAAACCTTGATTGATGATTTCTGTAGCTATATGAATTACACTTCCCTCAGGTGTCTCACAAAAAAAAAAACCCCAAACCCCAAAATAAACCTGATTTGGGCCACTAATTGAGCTCTTGTTCCTTAATTCTGCAGGAATTATTTGTATGTTCCTTTGTTTTCATGTGCTAGAGTCTAAATATGGTAATAGAACCATTTAAAACAGGGTTGAGAAAAACATTTTAGTTTGGTAATTTATTTTTTTATATATCCATAAAACTGCCAGGACAGATAAATCCAGAATAGGTATGTAATATCACTAGTTCATTAGAATTAGATAAAATGTATGACACATGACTTTCAAAATCACTACTTTTCCTGCCTTAGTATAAGTGTTTGATATTTCATGTGTTTCAATTTAATGTGTTTCATTTTCTTGATTATGTACATGGGCATGTACCAAATCACCTACTGTTGTCTTCTAAGAAGAAATTACAAATTGAAATAAAAATTTTGTTTTCATAAGATCAAGTTTGGGGTATCCATGCCTGAACAAAACATTGAAAGTAAGGATTTTCAAAGAGAAGTTAATTTAGTTGAAGAAACAGCTTTCCTGTTGTTTAAAACATACGCTGCACTGCTTCGTAATAATAACTTTCTTTCCTAATAACTATAGAACACTTACTATGTATCCCTGCTTTCCCAAGGCGCTAAACCAGAGCTCTGAGTTAGTGGATTAACATAACCAGCTTGTCTATCGGTCAAGAATTTTGTGAATTGTTTTACCTACTGTTAAAATTTAGTTCTAAATCTGTCTCTAATAGAGATGTAAGTCATTAGGAGACTCAGGAGAAGTTAATACCCAGGCAGTAATGAGCAACCGGCAAGAATGCAAGGGACTTAATTTACTATTTCAATTCCTTTAAATTTTTTGTTTAGCAGCAGGTTATCCCTGTGTAAGCTTATCTATAACAACTTCATGTTTGTGTTTAAGCTGTTTAGATTAAGTAATATAAGTGATTAGAGCACTAATTACCATAATGGCTTATATTCTATTGAATTCTTCCCTTGTGTTAATGGATTCCTATAAACCTTCCTTGGGTTTTTGCTTTTCCATTTTTTTAAGTGTTCTCTTCTGGTTTGGAGATCTAAACTTCCGGATAGCAGATTATGGCATACATTTTGTCCGAGAATCAATAAATAACAAGCGTTACAATCTGCTGTGGGAAAAGGACCAGGTATGTTGTCTTAATCTGTTTGGGGGTTTTGTTTGTTTTGTTTTTAATGCATACAAACACAACACGGCCATTAACATTACTACCTCTTGAGTTTTTAATTTCTATTAAAGAACACAAATTCAGGGTAGTCATGAGGTGGAACAGACCTAGCTGTTCTCTCTCTCACTTTTCAGTCGTAACCCCACGTTAATTGCAGAATTTTTCTGCTTTTGTTTAGTTTCTTACTCATTTACAATGTTCATGTTTGACTGAAGCTTTCTTTGAACTTTATGGCTTGTGAATTGTTCCTCACCTTAAATTCTCCTCCTTTTTTCTTCTCCCAAGCATTATTTTTAAGAGAAGCTTATTCTAGAATTTGTTTTGAGTCAAACTGCTACAAAACTTTTAAACAGATCCTGTCAAGAGTTCTGGCAGTAACAAAGAGGAACTTCTGAATTTATCTTTCCAAATACGTTGTACTGACAGATGTTGAATTCTTCTTGGAACATGCTTTCTCATCTCCTTTCCCAATTGTCCTTTAAACTCTGTTTTTTAAACATAATCTTTAAAAGTTACTTTTTATTTCTGCAGTTAAATATGGCAAAAAAGAAGGAAGCATTTCTTCAGGAATTCATAGAGGGTCCTCTGCAGTTTAAACCCACCTACAAGTTTGACCTTTATTCGGATGTATATGATACAAGGTAAAAGCATAATAAGATGAGTTTAGACATGGAATATTAGAGTGAGTGTGGTGCTTGACTAAATATCACTTCAGTAAGCAAATCTGAATTTCCTGAATATACTGGTTAACTGGGGCTATTGGGCTATTCTGTTAGGCTCATTCAGTAGTCAGACCTGAATAAATGAATATTTCTGGCTGAAGAAGCCTGAGTCAGCTGATTGAAGGAGGGAAGTAGTGAAAGAACCCAGCTTTCTTTTTGGAAAGACTAGTTTAACAGAATAAACCAGTGCTTGTTTAAGCCACTTTTTTTCTTCTTTAATACTAAAAGTGCCCATTGGTTGTCAGAAATAAGCAAAAGGAAAAGAGTAATTGTCTACAATTTTAATTTTCCTTCTCTGTTTAAGCATTTCATTTGATACTGCTGGTATTTGAAAATAAATGTCAATGTGTCTTTATAAATTAATTTTAAGTTGGAAATGGAGTAGTTTAAGTTTCCAGAGTTTTTTCTGACACTAAAGTTTGTTGTTAAGCATTAGTCTTATGTTTCAACAGAAGGATAAGTTCCTGTCCAAACAGGGGTTTTGTACTGATCTTTTTCTTTACTTCCAGAGAGCAGAAGTCCCTGTTTTGGTTTAAGTAAGAAGAGAACTTTCTGGATTTCATAGATTTGTAAATATTTCAGAATCAAAACAATGCTCCTTCCCGAGCTTTTGATTTGATTTTTGTGAAATATTTGAAAATCAGATGACAGCTGATTTTCTTCAGGGATTTTTCTGAACCTGTCTGAAAGCTGTAGTGTTATCTACTCTGCTGTTGCACTTAATATTGCAAGTTTATTCATTTGGATCCAAAGACATTTTGCTCCCTAATTGAGCATGAAGAAATATAATGGGACCAGCACTAAATCCATTTAACAAAAAACACTTGTAATAATCCAAAACTAGGCATTCTAAGAATGATTCATAGCCTAATAGTTTGTATTGGCTCATTTAAAGAACAAGAAGTATGCTTATGCATACTGTGTGCATTCTGCTGTTGTTAAAGCTAGCAGAGGTATTATGGTCAGATGGGGGGTGATCAGTAGACCTCAAGGCAAGCACCCTTGGAAAGTGTGCTTTATATGAAGTACACGGTATTTTGTTATCTTTGATACTTTTTCAATGTGGATTTTCAGGTTTTGTTTCCCATCTAATATGCCGTTTTCTCTAAAATAGTGAGTGTATTAACTTAAGCTGTTCTTCTGATATTTTCTTGCACAGCAGAGCAGACATATGCAGCTCATAAGATTTCTGTCGGTTTATATAATTACTGGAGTAAGTGGGATATGGCCCCTTAGTCATTTAAAATCTTTTCACCTTACTAAAGGTGAGTCAGACTTGTAATGGGAAGGGGTAAAACAAAAGTATGTTGAATATGGAACTAAATGGCATTTCCAGTTTATGATGATCTTGATATTCAAAGTTATTAAACTGACAGTTTTCCTTACACATCCTGCTCATTAACATTTATAATTCAATCCAGTCCATTCTAATTCCTCTTCCATAGGGTATGATCTTTTCTCCATTTCAATTTGAAGTGATACATCCATACAGAGAGTTGCTGTTAAGTCTTCTTCCCACTACAGAGAGAACCACGAAACGCTCATGTCTTCTGTTGTTATTGATATGGTATAAAAGGAAACTCTGAATTATGATTACAGTTTGATGTATAGCACAGTTGCAGATTGCAGGCACAACTTTCTTGATTATGGAATTTTTAAAGCCTTTTGTTACGAGACAGCAAATAGCTTGCAAACTTGAAAAGCAGGCTAGTACAATTTAGAGGAACTTTAAATAAAGCATTGCTGTGTCACCTGTGATTAGTATAAGATACCTGTTTGTCCATTTTTTGTTGTTAAAAGAAACTTGTTCTCAAATGTTTTGAATAATATCAAACGTCATTCAGACTCTTCCTACATCTTCCTTAAGTTTATGCCCCTTTTCTCAGAATAACTATACATTTGAAGCTTGGGGCAGTTGCTGTATTATCTCCATGTTCGTGCATGTTTTTATGGAGTGTTTTAGGAGAAAGTATCATTTCCTGTATGAAGCCAACTAACCCATTGAAATGCCCCTCTCCCCTTCATTTTACTCCTCTTTCGGAAACCTATGAAACTTATTTGTGGTAAATGGAGTTGAGCTCAAATTAAGGAAACCTTGGTTGTAAAGCATATTGAACAGAGCTGTAAAATGAAGCTTGGATGTGATTGCCTTCTTTTATTAATATGTATCTGACAGTCTTTTAACTTTGAGTAGATTTTGCACAGTAGTCTTAGCTTTTGGCAACTGTTTTTCTTCTCATTTCATTTTTATCTTACACTCTTGCAGTGAGAAGAAAAGAAAGCCAGCGTGGACCGATAGGATTCTTTGGAGAGTAAAAAATCTCTGCCAGCATGCATCAAAAGAAGTCGAATTCTCTGAAGAAGAACAGACAATTTCTGTTACTTTGAATAACTATATCAGCCACATGAGCTATGGCATCAGCGATCACAAACCTGTTACAGGAACTTTTGGACTTGAGGTGCTGTCCCAGTTATGTTATTAAGAAAAAGATTGTTTTACTAAGTGTTGCCTTAGAGAAGTTGGTTTTCTAAACTTTGTAAGTCATAATCTCTGTTTCATTCTGATCATAGTAAAGGCAGGAAATACCTTTCAGGTTATTTCCATTCGAGAGTCCCACAGCAAATGTGCCAGAGAATAACTTGAAAAGAATAACTGAAAGAATGACAGACTTAACTGACTTGAAATTCTGTTCTTTTGTCTAGTTGAAGCCTCTTCTATCAGATCCTTTGATCACACTGAATCCCGAGGGTGAGTGGAGTGCGGAACATGATGTTCTAATCAGCTATTCCGCAGTGCCTGAATTCCCAAGCAGTGCTTGGGACTGGATTGGACTCTTCAAGGTAATGTTACCACATCATGGCTCTTTACTCCAATGAAGATGGTGAATATGACTGGAAAAGGTAGTTGATAGTCTTCTGTCATGGGACATTGTGATTCTTGCTGGTGCAAAACTCTCTGAAATAGTCGTGTATATTTGATTGCCGTCAGTTTCTGTATGCTGACAGTTTAGTTGCATAGCATGCGAGCTCTTTTGCACCCTTTAAATTCTCTGCTAAGATAATGTGGTGTTTTATTTAAGTAAAATGGTGCAGAAGCTGTGGAAAGGAATTGTCCTCCCCTAATGCCTGCAGTTCAAAAGATTTGTACAGCAAAGAAAGAACAAAAATAAAAGAACGTCAGTGGAAGGGTGAAAGAACAGGGCACTTGCACCATCTCAGAAACAAAAGATTTGTGCATGCCTCCAGAATGTTTTGATCTTACAAGTGAAGTGTTTAATTACTTCAGTGAAGTAGTAAACATCTCTCTCACAACTTTTGAGTTTTCCATGTAGTATGTTTTTTATTTCCTTCAGAAGGCTAATGGTTTGATTCTTTCTTTGCAGGTGGCTTTCAGGCATGTGAATGACTATGTTACTTATGCTTGGGTAGAAGATGATGAAATTTCTTCTAACAAAGACAGTAAACAAGTAAGCCAGTTGTATTTCTTTCTAATGTACTTTCCCATAGCATTCAAGGTCTATTTGTTCCATATCCCCTTCCTCTTATGGGTTCTGTATCCTCCTTCCCAGTCAAAGCTAATTGGGAGTGATATTATTGTTTAAAGGCCTTCTTCTTAATTCTTACTAATTTTCAGGTAGTCTAGCATATGTTCTCAGGTGTGATCATATTGCTTAAGGGAATTGATGAAAAAGAAATTTATTTCTGTAGTGAGTTTTCATTGTATTAAAAAGTACTGTCATTTTATATTTTGGTCAGTTTCTGCTACTGGAATAAGTAACTGGCCATTTTTGCATCTGATTTACAAAGTTGCTCAGTGTATCCTAAATATTTATTGTGTGATTTTTGTTACAGGTTTAAGTACCTAATGTTACTAACACAATTAGTTCCAGGTATCTAATACAGCTACAGATTAGGGTTTCTTAGACTTTTCTTCATTTTGGCTCCTGAGTGTTTTGGTCCCTCTTTAAAAGCTGCTGTCTGTTCCATAGCTTTCTAGTATGATTACCTAAAGTGATTTCAAGCAAACAAACCAACAAACAAAACTTATTTTGAACAAATTATCTGTTTCCAGAGGTATTTATCTGAACAAACAGAAATTCAAATTTAATTTTGAGACACAGTGAGTGCAAGGATGGATGAGATTTTCCAGGCAACAATGGAAAGCAGTTATTTCTTGTTAGAGATTTTGTAAGTTAGCATCAAGTTTACAACAAGAACCCAATTGTATCGTATCAGTATTCCGAATCTGAAAATTTCTCTGATATCATGGTTTCCTATCACTAAGCTTAGAAATCTAAGTACTATGAACGCTGGTTTAGCAGGATACTGTAGGCTGCAGTTCAGGAACCATGGGTCTTCAGGATAGTACAAAATCGAGGTGGAGAGTCTGCTCTGCTGTGTCATGTAACAGCTTATTGCCACCAGGAGGCAGTTCATCTCCCTACTTGCTGCTTGTGTGGCCTTGCTCCTTCCCTTACAGCTCTGGGTTTCTTCTCCCTTCTTGCTGAACCAAGTCAGCTTGCTAACATGGTAAAGGATATTCGCTTTTCCTCCCAGACTTAGTTTTCAGGTGGTTTCATGAGTTATTTCTGTCCTCATCCTTTTCAGCTTACATTTAAAAACTTGCTTCTAAAGTAAATACTGATTTTTATGGTGTCCTGAATGGCAGAGACTGCTTTTTTGTAAGCTTCTTTCTGTGTGGAAATTGCCCATTGCCTATTCTTATTCTTGTTGACAGGTTTACATGAGTGCTGCAGAAATACCTGATATGGGAGGAGAATTTTTGCTTTGTTACTATAGCAATAATTTGCAGTCAATAGTTGGTATCAGCCAGCCTTTTCAGGTAATATATTTGGAAGCTTTGATTAACATTGATGTGTTTTTTATTTCTTTTGCTTTCATATGCAGCTGAACATAGGTGTGTGCAGCTGTACTAATCCTGGGGGAGGTGGCAGCAGAAGTAATTGCAAAGAGGATATATGCTGGCTAACATCCCGTAAAAGAATTTGCTGATATGCTAAAAGACTCTGAGTAGCTATTATGGCAACACATTGTAATGAAATAAGGCAGGTTTCTTTCTCTCAGCTTTCATTTTTGGAACTTCAGGCTCTGTCAGTTAGGTCCCTAGTTTCTGTAAAGATGAGAACTCAAATCAACTTAAATGCTGCCAACTTTCTGACAGATTCTAAGTGAACTCTTTGTGTTCCATTCTGTGGCAGATTTGCACGGAAGTGCTTCCTGTATATTTAGTCACTTGAATTTGGGAAAGACAGGGCAGCTGGAACTCAAGTTGTTTGTTTAACAAGCTGCTTTGTTTAATTTCCGAAAGGGTAACTTAACCTGCCCAGACTAGATGAGGTGACCGAGCATTGCTTCTTCTACACAAGCATTTTTTGCTTGTGCATAATTTTCATTTTGTTTGTGCATAATTTTCCATGCTGTTGTGGCTGTGATAATGTGTTGTAGAATGATTTAAAATGGAAGATCTGCATTGTTGTTGGATGAAGGGTTTTACAAGATTGTGAAACTCCATTACCTTAGGGGATACAGTAATGAAAGTTACTGGGCTGGGTGGTATATCTCAGTGATACTGTTCATATTTTTCTTTCTATATTGGTGAGAAGCATTGCAGAGTCCAGTATTTCAGTTGTCTCTGAGCTTAAGATCTCCCACAAACTCTGCAGGATGATTGTCAGTTGTATGTGGATGTAACACACCATGTGCCTTTCTTTTTGCATGACAATGTTTTGGTATCAGTTTAGTGGGTTTTTACTAGTTTGTTTTTGTTTGGTGGGTTGTTTTTTTTTTAATTTCATAATTGCTGTATAGATGCATCACTTTTAATTTTCTCAGTTTCTAGCAAGTATGTAAGACATCTTTATATAATAATGTATTGATAGTACAGAGCAACAGAGTGTTTCTAAATGTGTTAATTTGATAATTACTGTCTGTCTTCTAGATTCAGCCTAACAGAACATTAATAGAAAAGAATCTGACACAGGAAGAGAACAGCTGGATGCAGAAACCTGACAATCTAGAATCACTTGATGAGTTCTGAAGGCAGAAAGGGCATTTAGTGGTCCCAATTCAGGAGTCAGATGATTCTTTATGTCTTAGTGATTATAAGCTTTTACTCTTAGAAGATGGAGTAAGACAGTGCAAGTAAGACAGGTAGGATTGTTCAGAAACTTTGTAAGTTCATAGAAGATAATTTATTGTGAAAACAGATATTTTTATTGTTACAGGGAGAGTAACTCTCTTGCACTGGATGAGAAACGTAAAAATAGCACCGAATGAATGCTGTATGTTTTAAGGTGATAGACATTTCTAATACAATGATTTAACCTAAGTGAGTTGTGATCTGTAATAGATTTTTAGGCTTGCTCCTTTTTTGTAGAGGATACTTTATTTACGATATAATATTTACTATGCTGTAACCACTTAATAATTGATTTCCAAATTTTGAGTTTAAATGAAGTTATTTAAAAAATTATTTATTAGATACAGCTAGTTAGCTTGTTTTAGAATTTTATTTGCCTTTCAAATGTAAGCTAATTACCTTTTGGGAAACACGTGTGGCAACGAGTCACATGAAAACAAAATCTTTGGAGTGTTTAAATTCTCCTTTGGTAATAGATCCCTTTTCTTCATGCCTTACTGATAACTGTAGGATTTTCCAGATCGAGATACATCTATCAAAACACACTTTTCCTGATTTTTTTTTTTAAATTCTTCTTTTATGAAACAATTTAGCAATTTGCCTGTTGCATTTCTCCCTCTGATTTAAAAAAGCAAAATAAACCCACTTTTATACTAGTCCCTGGCTCATAGTTAACCAGGATCCCACAATTTTTGAAAGAAATTGCTTAAGTTGAGAAATGCTTTAGCATAGGTGAGCAGACCATAGTTCATGAAGCACTTGTAGGCAAAGATCATGGTACTAAACCCTGATTGTTTTCTGTTGTCATACTGAATTTCAAAAGCTAAAGCCATATTTAAGTACTTCCCTGATACCATCCTGCCACATAATTGCTACACTGACTACGGAGACAATGGGATTATAAATGGGAAATTTCAGTGGAACAAATTCTTTCTTACGGCATAATCTGTGCTACCAAAATTGTAAATCTCTTCAGTTTATAGCAATCGGTCTGCAAAATTTCTGTTTTTCTAGAGGTGCTTAAACCTTAATGGATCCTGTGCACTTGAGGGTGAAGATGGAGTAAGAAAAATCATGTACCTTTAAAAACCTGAAAGGTAGTTAGCTTCAGAAATGGTTTTGTTTCTTGATGAGGAAATGGAGATATTTGGAAAGGATTGGAAGAGGCACCAACATTCCACAGAATCTCAGACTGCAGTGCTGGAAAAGAGCACTTGTGAGTCTCCCATGTTCTAGATACACAGCTTCGAGCTACATACTATTGTATGGTAAGTAAAGTTAGTTAATAATCACTGTCATGTTGGTTATGGATGGAAAAGAGAAAATTCGGTTCAAGTGGAAGAGCAAAGCAAAGGATGATGGTGTGTTTATGTTGGAATATTGCTTCAAAACTGAATGGATTCTTTTTGGCTCTTTTTCTCAAAGCCTTAGTTTTTTTCAGGATTCTTTTGAGATAGAAGGTTAACACCTTGGTATGACATTCGTTTTGCAATTACTTGCTTATATCATTCACTGTAGAAAATCTGTGGTCTGGATGTCTTTGTATACTGTGGAAACTATAACATAGGTTAACTGGTTAGGTAGTTCAGTGTGGGATATAAGAACACTTAGCCTCTAAATTTTAGTCATATCTCAGCTTAATGCTTGGTGTTGGGAACTCTTTCCAGTTTTAAGTAGTGAGGGCAGGTTCAGAGGATACTGTGTTCATTGCATGGATTAAAACTGCCTTGAGGTTTACAGTTTGTACATTCCTATTACACTTTGGAACAATAATAGAAACAGTTTTCACATTTGTACTGGTCTTACAAGAATTTATTTTGCACTGAATCTTTCAGATACGTGACTTTTCATGGCAATTAGGGCATCAGACAAATCCCTACTGAATTGCAAAGAACTTTTGCAGTTCTTGAGTTGTATTCTGCTTCTGATTTTACTTGTGTAACTGTATTACTGTACTCCATGCAAGGAGATTCTGTGGAGAGCTCAAAGAATAGTGGTCTTTGAATTCCAGACCACAGCTGGCGATTTATTGTGGACCAAGATCCAGTTTCTTCTAATCGGGGTGCATCTGCTGTTCATGAGCAGCTCAGAGGGGGAGCCATACAGCTGCTTTACATGGGCAAGAAACTCAAGATCCTTAATGTTGTATGAGAGCTGATAATGCGCTCTCTCAATCACTGGACACAGAAGCTGCATTTTGTAAACTAATCCTTTGAACCACAGGACTTCACTGAAAATGCCCACAGCAGCTGTGATTGAATCCACTTGTGTGTTAGTAGGATGCTGCACAGAACTGTATACTTCTTTCTTAAGTATTATGCACACAGTGGCACTTTTGTTTACTACTGTTACCTATGGTAGCTTTTCAAACTATTCCATGACATGTAATGATGCAATTTCTGATGAAATTTATCTTTCTTAAAACACCTTTAATTGGATGTTATAATCACTGGAAATGTTTTTATACTCACGTGTTTTCTTTTCATGTACCACTAAAATAAATCCTGGCAGTGAAGTGTTCTACATGGCCTCTGTTAATTTGAAGAATGAACACATTGGTTTGCGTGGGGAGGATTAATTCGTGCATGGTAAACTTTCTCCAAGAAACTTTGGTCATGTTTAATGCACAGATACAACAGTATTTTAGAATGGAAATCTGTCAGGAGTAAAATGTGGTAGGGCTTTGGACTGCAAAAGAAGGGCAAGGACAAATACTATTTTTCCTTTGGACAAAGCAGATTAATTTTTTTTTTTTTCTATTTAAATGGATCCAGTATTAAATGGACTTCTCTTTTGGATTTTCTGTTCCTCCTCCCCCATTGAGGAGGTTTTGATATTTTCATTGTAAAAATGCTCAAGCTGCTTAAGTTGCTTTCTTATTTTTTAAGAACAGGTTCTTCTAATTGCACTTTTTCACAGTGAATTTTTCACAGTGTGATTTGAGATGTCTTTTTTGTCTTTGTGAAAGAACTGCTACATTATACTTCGTATTTTAAATTTTGTATGTTTTAATATAAATTTGCTGTCGAATAATTTCCATCTAAAGGTAACTTTTTGTAATTCATAGAATCACAGAATCATAGAATACCAGGTTGGAAGGGACCTCAAGGATCATCTGGTCCAACCTTTCTTGGCAAAAATTCCCTGCTGTTAGAGAATTTATTTTAAAATAGGAAATATGTCTACCAAGGAATGTTGTCCAGTATACCCTTATTTAACTTCCATATATTTCTGATTCCTAGCTAACCTCAGGATGTGCAGTGTATCATTGCACATAGATAGTTCAGCTCTGTGTAAACAGGAAATATTTCTAAGATGTCTTGCGTGTTTGTTAGACCCTAAAAATACGTTCTGATAAAGACTATTGTTTCTACTACCACTACTTCCTTCTCTGCTCTTGGACACTAAGTGACACTCACATGAACTTGTCTTAATTAATATACTGCAGTGGAAAGGCCAGTTGAACAAAGCTTGAATTAGGTTTTCCTTGAGAGAGGAAACGATACCTTTTTTGAGAACTCTGCATTGCTAACAGGAATATTTCCGATGGCCCTTTCTGTCTGTGGATATAGGGATTCGCTATTTGAAAGTGATGGAAATGAAGCAATTTCTTTTATAATAACAAGATACAGAGATCACAGAAAGTTCCTCGTACTCGTCACTGTATGATGTTATTTAACTTCATAACTCATGCATTAAGCAGATAATGTCCTAGTTTCCTTATACCTGTTTTTTTTTTTTTTAACACCAATCTTGCGCGCCCCCCCCCTTTTTTTTTTTTACACCAATCTTGAAAGAGAATAGAGAAAAAGATTTCTGTGTAAAGATGGAAGTGTTTGAGGCCAGTTGTCTATGTGGACAGGTTGCTTTCTTTTATCTTTAACTCTCTTCAGCTGCAAGCTCTAACATTAGAGAGTTGTGTAGTACACAGTAGTGCAGAGTAAGCTATTCTTTGTGTAGTTGCTTTGTTCAGCCAAGGCAATGGCACTTACTACCTGATGAACCTATGCGGTACACATTTAGTTACTCTGGAAACTGATCTACTCAGGAACTATACTGAACTTGTCAGTTCAATTGCTTCAACTTAAGAAAGATCATGTATCTGTGTACATCCCACCTCCCTGTATTACAGTGGAACTGTTGTCTTCCCCTTACAAGGTTTCTGCAATTAAAAGCATATCTCATATGTGCAATCTAGAAAGGAGCAAGAGAAGTCTATGTGGGAGCATTTGAAGCACAGGTTCTAAGAATCACTGCAGGAAAACAGTGAAGTCGGGGGAAGTATGAGATCTGGGAATGCAGAGTGGTGAGAGGAAATGCGGAGGTGCAGATAAAATTCGGAAAATAAGAATTTACAGGCACCGCAAAATGAAGAAAAATATAATGGCAAACATTTTAACCTGTTAACCATACTTCGTTTGAAACTGACACTTATCAAATACGGACATCAGCCCTAGTAGGGAATCTGTCAGCATTGTCTATCAAATGAGAGCTTTACTGTAACTGTGGTTTTAAAGCCTACTGCTTGGTCTCAGAAGAGACCACACTATGTTCCTCTCTTCCCTCTTCTATTTTGTCCTCTCTTTTATATATACTTTTTTCCTTCAGCCTCTTTCTACTTTCTTTATCCTTTTCTATTTTTCCTTTCTGACTGACCTGTAGCCCATTTCCAGTAGTTTTTTTGCACATAATTCTGGTAGCTGCGTCCCAGAAATCATTCCAGTTAAACAGCTTTGGTGTTCTAGACTACTGATCTTTGTAATTTCTCAATATAGGAAGGATAGATAAGATAGGCCAGGTATTGCTCCATATTACTGAGAGTAGGGTGGTTTTGTCTGGGGAAGTGACAGTGATGGTTTTTTAAAATGTGATTAAAATCTCTCAGTAGAACCGTATATTGGGAACTAACTGGTCAAGGAAATAATTGCTGGACTGTAACAATCTTGTATATAACAGCTGAGGGAAGTATGAGAATAATTCCAGATATGAAACACACAACAGTTACAGGCCATTTCTTTTCAGGTACTGAATAGAATGGTGTTTTCCGTATCTGCTCTTGAATGGCCAGGTGCTTGTTAATCTGAACAAGTAGGTGGCTGTTTTGACAAGCAGTATTATCTGGAATTGGTTTGTAGTAGAGTTGAAAATTCAAATTTGGCTATGCCAAGAAGATAGAAGGAATTGTCTCCTAACAGCAAGTCTTAAAATACCTGATGTTTAGACTGATCTTTTTTTTTTCCCCAGTCACAAGTAGGATATCTGTATCTGTTGGGGGCTGATAGGTCTAGATACTGCCTTCATGGATGACATGACTATAGCGAAGCTCTGTAATTCCACTTAAACCAGTGTTCACCAGATTATTTTTCTCATATTCCTAGTAGGAATTTTTGTGCAGTAATGTGCAAGTTAATTTCCTTTGTCATGATTAGTTAGCTACTCAAGGATTCAATTAATAATGATTTTGTTCTGCAGCAATTTGAAGAACTTCCTGTAGTTACCATGGGAGCAATCAGTATTTTCTCTTGCTCTGTCTCTAAACCAAGTATCTTGGAGGCAAAGATGAAGAATCTTTTCTACGTATAATCTCTTGGTAGGTTTGTAAAGTCTAGCGTGTGATTGTTTCGTGCCAATACCTATGAAACGGCATCCGCAGCAACTTGACTTTTCTAAGTCCGCTGGGACTAAAATGGAACATCAACAAAGTTTGCGGCAATAAACACGAACATAAATTTAGGCTTCTTGGAACTGTCTTGACACATTGTAACTAGTGGAAACTAGTCTTGAACTTAATTGTTGTTTCAGCTCACACCTACACTTAGTATAAATACAGAGGTTCATCTCTTCCTCTCACAACAGGGCTCTGAACCAAAGATTGCAGTTAGTCAAGGTCTTCTCCCAGACTACTCAGGGAGTTCTGCTGCTGTGCTTTGCAATTGGAACTATCCGTAAAGAATAGAGAGATTTACTAACTTACCTTGGAAAAATGGCACTGCAAATTGAACGTATTCCTACAGGAGAAATCATCCGTGTGGTTAGTCGCAATGGAGAACGCAAGACTGTAAGCCTGTTTTTTATTGTTCTCTTTTCCCTTCTTGTAGTGTTTAGTTAAACGATAGCCAACTTAGTCACGATTGTTCTGAACTGAGAAATGCTAGTGCAAAAACAGGAGGCTTCTGCAAGGCTGGTTGGTCATTGGAGTGACTGTAGCTGTGTTGTGAATAGTCTTCTCTTGCTAGGATGAAATTAGAGCAGTGAACATGAATATTAAGTGACTGGGAGTTTAGAAAATGATTAAAGTGTATTTCCTGTAGAAATACTTCAATATACCAAAGTTAGTGTGACTTGCAGTTGGTGTTTGGCCTGACCGTGTTCATTTATCAGAATTCTGGAAGCACTTTCAAACTACAGAGGAAGGGAAGGAGCTTTGAAGAGAGTATTTTGATCCTCTTCAATATTGATTGTCCATGTTGTCACTGGATTCGTGCCCTGAATGTTACAGGAAGGTTCATTCATGAGAAATTCAGTGGTAGAGAAACATATTAACGGACTGTTACTAATAGCTGGAGGAACTGAGTACTCTGTTAACTTGGGACTTTTATTGACCTAGGTTCTGGGTTTGTATGTAAGCAAATGGAAAATCCATGAGCTGATTATTTCCGGTCTGACATGGTGGATGTAAGTAGTTAAAAAGACACAGTACTTCTCTAAGAATAATTTCAGTTTTCAGTACTTGGAATGAATGGTCATTCTGTGTGTTTTGCTTCAGAATATTTTCTAACTGGCTTTGTATACTTGCTAATTAAAAGAGTTTAAAGAGAAGGAACTTTTAAAAATCCTCCTTATGTTTAAATACACCTAAATGCAACTGTGAATTTATATATCTGTCATAGGTACTTATAAACTGTTTAATAGATGTTCAGTTCTGGGAGCAGATTGCTCTGGGCAGAGCCATCTTGTACTGAAGTACACATCTGTGCCTGTTGCTCCAGTTTCCTAGCATTGTCTTTCTAGTAAGTAATCTGAAACTCGATCTGAAAATTAGCTAAGACATTTGCTGTGTGGGTGACACAATTGTTCGGGAGAGTCTTTTTACTTCAGAAAAACCCGAGAGCTCTGCCTTGTTGGAAGATGAGATAGTGGCAATTGTGGTATTCTTTGGTTTCCAGTAAATGGTTCAGGAATGCTACTGACTTATTTGTAGTGACAGTAGAGGACAGTGGTGGGGCTGAATTGTCATTCCCAGAGGGAACTGTTCCTTTAAACCTTATCCCGAATAGCATGTGCCAGGATCCTGGGGGAGACATCAGAGAGAGAAAAGCTATTAGTTCAGCTTTCTAAGAAGTTTTAAATACTCATTAACAGTCCATAAAACTGTAATTTGCTACTTTGAGAACAGCAGTTTGTATTTGTCAAGTACTGTTGGTGCTGCAGGAATGGCCAGAGAAAAGTAGTTTCTGATGTACTGCGCTTGAATACAAACAGAAGCTTATAGCTGAAGATGCTTTAAACTGCTGCAGGAATGGAAAGCGCAGAGCTTTACTCTTTCAGCTCAGGGTGCTTCAGTCTGTTAGAATTAAATCGTATGCAGATTTTCCTGCGGATCCCGCCTAGACTGCCTCCTGTATTTCACATGTATGTGAGATGAACCAAGATGCATGTTGCTGCACAGAGTGGCTGGTTACCTGAGTTCACTCTGGCTTGGGGGAATCAGTCCAGAGTTGAACTTCACCCTGGGTCCTTCTCGGAAAGATAGGCTCGTGATGATTCCCACGAAGAGGCGTCGGGGATGGTAAAATTATCATCAGCGTCCGAGGTTTATCAGCTGCGCGCCTGGAGGAGACAGGTGCGTCTGTAATTCTAAGCAACAGGAACGCGAACCGATTTGGCGGAGAAGCTTATCAGCAGGATGCTGTTGTCCCGAACAATGTAATCAGTGCGAGCCTGTTCCTGCTTTTTCCAGCGCCCTGCGCTCCGGGACGGGGCGGAGGGGCCGAGGAGGGGGTCAGGGTGCTGCGGGGCCCAGCTCTCCCCAGCTCCCACCCTGCGCGGCGATGGAGCACCGGGGGGAGCGGGGGGTGGTGGTGGTGGTGGGAGAGCTGGCGGTGCTCGGCGGTCGCGGCCCGCCCCGCGGAGCTGACGGCGGCAGGTGAGGGCGGAGGCAGGGCCGCGGCCTCGCCGCCCGCACTCCGCATGCCCGGCGCTCGGACATGCTCACTAGCGGCGCGGCGCGGGCTCCCGTGGGCAGTCGCCGCCGAGGCGCTGGCGGAGCCGCCGCAGGGCCCCGAACCGCGCGTCCCGGGTTGGGGGGGGGCGCGGAGCGCAGGTGAGCGGGGCGGGGAGGGGGGGGGGACCCGGGACGGGACGAGCGGCGTGCCCGTGGGAGGCCCGTGGCCGGGCCGGCCGGCGCCCGCGGGAAGGAAGGGGTGACCGCGGCCGCCATCCGCCGCCCCGCGCTCGCCGAAGGGCGCCGGGGCTCGGCCACATGGCCGCGGGCTGCCGGGAGCGCGCTGCCGGCTCGGGAAGGTGCAGAGGGGAACCGGGGGCGGCACCCGGCCGGCGCCCCGGGGAGGGCGGGCAGCCTCGGCTCGGCCGTTCCCCCGAAGTCGGCGACCTTCCCGGAAACTCTTAAAATTTCCGCGGTGGAAACAAATGACCCTTTCGCAGAAGCCGGCATCCTGGCGGCTGCACGGCGTGTCCCCGGCAGCCCGGAGGAGTCCCTCCCCTCCCCTTCCGCAACGTTACTCAGTGCACTCCGGTAACGCTTCCCTGATTGTAGCCCGAGTGCGGCCAGCTCCCCGCCGGGCTCCTGCCCGGGACGGGGTGAATCCTGCCGAGGCTCGCCTTGGGGAGAGCCGGGCTGGAGTGAGAACGGGTGTGGCGGGGCGTGGGGGCAAGGGAGAGGCTGCTCCTGAGCCGAAACGTGGCCGTGCCACGGCCGGTGTGCCGCCTTCTGCTGGAGAATGGCTTTCTGGACGTGCCTGACTTGTTCTATACGTTCTCGTGCGGTCGTGTGCTTACTGGCGATGTGTATGTCCCGCTGTGGGTAGCGCGTTTGCGCTGGAATAATTCTTCCCTTGTACAGGTGCCTGAAAGCATGTCATGAAGAAAGCTCGGTGTTTCTAGTCCTCTCGTGTAAGCGGAGATGCTGTCAAACACTGTAACTTCTCCGGCTTAGACCACGGGTCTGCATCCCCCCTAAGATTCAAGGGTCTCCATCTGTTGTGCTACTTTCTATGCCAATTTATCCCTTTTCGAATACACCTGGAGTTAATTGCTTTAAGTGACAGTGATTTATGGAAGGAATCTGACTGTTCTAAACGAATGTCTCATTCTAGTAACTTGAACTTTCCCAGTAAGCTGGCTTGATCTGCATCCTTGTGTTTGGGAGGATTACAGAAGAAAAATGATTCTGAGATACAATACAGAGATTATTCTGGTATTTATTCTTTCTGTGACAGTTGCTCAAGGTGGAAGGCTTCTCTGGAACTACTTGTAGGTGGCAGCTGCCTAGTTTTAGAAAGTGACAAATGAGAAAATTTGCTTGGTTGGTGGGAGAAGCCGTGAAAGCGGAACCACATCTTAGAGTAACTGGGAGGAAAGGCATTTTTCTTTCATCTCCTTTTGGAGCAATAGACAATTACTAGTTGTCAGCACCTTTTCAAAACTCTCTTAGAAAAACTGCCTAGGGCTTACAGAACTGATGAGTTCTTAATTTTTACGGAAGGCCCTGATATGGCAACCACTGTCATAACACTTAAGGATTTTCAGTTTTGATACGGGATGTAATCCTGTGTTTTAGGGAGGGGCTGTGTAAATACAAATCTTGTCTTTTATTCTGCCTGGCAGGGACCAATGGAGTGGTAGACTGTATGCATGCTATCCTAATTTATCATGACATAAAGGCTGGATCTTTTTTTAAAAAGAAAAAAAAATAAGTTTGAATCATAATATACTAATATACACATATACATGTGACTCAGGATCCAAAGCATGCAATTTCTGCATAATTGATAGCAAAGAAACTTGTGATTTATGATACACCTTCAGAATTTATAATATTTATAAGAGCAGTTTTATAGATCCTGACAAATTTATTCAAGCCAGGTAGAAGACTTTTTTTTTTTATTTGATCTAAGTCCACTGGAGGAAGGCCAGTAAAAAAACTGGGGGCCAAGAATGCTTAATAACAGATTAAATATGGTGTTTCTTTCTACAAATAAGCTCAAACTCTGTGGGTGGCTTTATGCAAAGGTAAGATAGTCTTAGTCTTGTTCCAGTAGTATTCGGACATTTGCCATTTTTCTGTTGTTTGTAGTGTCGTATTACTTATAGGACCTAGCCTTATTGTGTTGGGAACTGCATGCTTTCTAGGAACTCTACAAATTCCTCTACCCCTGCCAAAATGGACAGTCTGCACCAAATGCAGGAGAAACAAACTGCAGCAGCTGGCCACAGTCACAGAGCAACATATAAACTATAGCTCCTGTGTGTTTCAGTCCGTTGCCCCCCTCCCTCGGCCGAGTGCTCTTACCTGGCAGTTTTGAATAGTTCCAGCATGCAAAATGTTGAGGATCACTGGGCTAGAGCACTTTGCCTCCCAGTTTGAAGGAGTAATGGGTGAGGACTGTTCACAGGGTGCTTTCGAATAAATAGTGACTTGAAAAGGAGGTGGGGAGAACTTAAAGTAGGGTGGATTTTCCTAAGGATGGTGTGTCCTACTGCCCTTTCTAAGTGATGCAAATATACCTAAATCACTCATCCTTTCATACAAGCTAAGGAACCATTTATAAAGGCATAGTTGTATGTTTCCAAATGTTGCTGTGGGGAAAACCATTTGTGTTGTGCTTTGGCTTACCTATATTGATCACAGTCAAATGTGGTTAACTTTTCAGAACTGATCCAAGTTAAAACTGAGTAGGCAAAACAAATAGGTAATTTGTCTGGAGCAGTTTCTCAGGTCAGCTCATTGTTTGAGCACACGGACATCTCTGCCTGCACAAATAATACGATGGCACAGGAAGAAATGATTGGGATCAGGTGGGGACGGCTGCACTGGTAGCAGCAATGCCTTGTACTGGCATAAAGTGATTGCAATAGTAGCATGTGTTGTCTTCCATCAGGGGTTTTACTGCGTTATGTACTGCTTTTCTGCTTTATAACCAACTCGTAAGTGATGTGGTTGGCATTGACTAGGATTACTATCCCTGACTTCAACGGAAACCATACATCTAACCTTCTGTCATCTTTTCTGGTGGATGAGGTTTGCATGGGTTGTCTTTCTGTGAGACCGTACCACAGTTTTTTTTTTCTGCCTGGAGGGAGCCACTTTTACTGTGCCTCTGTCTGGATTGAATGATCTCTGTGCTGGAAAATATTCTGCTATGTATTTTGTGCCCTCCTCTGCATACTTTACTCCTTGTTGATGCATTAGCGGCGTAGATGGCCAGCTCTTCCCAGAAAGCATTAATAAAGATGTAAGAAAGCAGTATAAGTAAATGTGAAAGACTAACAAAGTTTGTTATGACAGAAGATTCTGAGTGGACAAATCTCAAGTCATTTTTTGCAACTGAGTCGTGTTCTGTGGGGGTGGAAGGTCTAGTATTCTTTAAAGACTTGTCCTGCATTATTTAAATACTCTCCAATACAATAAGGAGCAGCAGGGCCAGTACCTTTTCTGTTAATATGTATCTTCAGTGTAGTCTGTCCTATAGTAAATTCCTGTAGTGGAAGGTGATAAAGATTAGTGTTTAGAACTCCTGTGACATTCATGCATGCATGGATAGCTCTCCCTGGCAGCTTTTTTCTTTAAGACAGCATTTCGTCACATGTGAATGACCAGCTAGCTGTTCTTCACTCGGACACTTGCAGCCCTTTAATTGGTACATTGACCTTCGTCCATCTTGGCCACTGCCCTTCCTGTAATTCTATTCAGCAGCTGATAATAAATGTACATAGATTTTTAGCATTTGGCAATACCTTTGGAGTGCTACAGTGTTTGCCTTGTAGGCGGTAAGGTCCTGGAGCTGGCAGATACAGCAGCCTGCAGTTATTGGAAAGTTTTGTTACCAAATGGGCAGTGTCACTGTTGGTGGCAAAGAATGCTGTGTCAAAATGTGTTCTGATTTTTGCCAGGAAATGGATAGTCTGTGAATGACAAAAAAAAAATCCTCCATCCACGCTGTCCTAAACAGATTTTTTTTTTTCTTTCTTTCTCCGTAAAAGAGCTTTCTAAAATTGCTGCTAAGCAAAAAGATGCATGTGGACAAAAACACAGTTATGATGACATTCAGCCTGCTGTTTGGATGCAGAATGGACCTTATAAGCTGTAGCTGCTTTAAAAAGCTGTGCCTTTAAAATTATTTCAGTAATTACTTTTGGAGGCATTTTTCTAGTAAAAGTTTACCATGGATATTTGACTCTGTATGTCCTTGTAGTGTTCTTATATCTGACCAGAGGTTTCATCCTTACATAAGGTAACATAGAGATGTGGTCCTAATCTTTGAGACAGTGCATACTCGTAGCTGGAGAACAGCCTTTGTAGTGTTTTAAGACTTCAGGGAAACCTTTGCATCTTAGCAGCTGAGGTTGCATTTCATTAGTTAGAGTGATCTCTGGTGCCTTATGCCAGCTGACTATCACCAGGTGTATTTGTCCATTTGACTAATGAAGAGGAGGATTATTGAAGGAGCTGTAATTCGACTAGAGAACAGTGTTTGTCAGAGGATTTTGGTGAGCTTACAATTGCATTTTTTTCTTCATAACCATATACTCAATATTTTATGGTTGTCTTTATGTCTCTTCTCATTACCACCTGCTGCCTGGTCTAGATGGGATGTTCCTGTCCAAGAAAGAATCATCTTTACTTCAGAGTTGTAACAACAAACGGAGAACAGAGAAGAGGGTAGGCTCAGCTCTCTCACTGTGCTTACTGTTCATGGCTGAAGGGTCCAGTTAAGTCAACGTCCAGTTATGTAATAAGGAGATAGCGATCTGTTTAGCTTTTTAGAAAATTAAATTCCACTGAAACACTGTAACTGGAACCATAGAAGTAGGAGGAAAACTATTTTCCATTCTGAAGTATGTCTTTGTATAGTGTTGCAAGTTGGGTTTTTTAAACTTGCTAACAGTAACTAATAACTTCTACATTATACAGTCCACACTGAGTCATTGTTTACTCAGGGAAATGACTTTGAACAGCCAGACTTGTTTGCTAACTTTAATAACCGAAATATGCAGTTCCATGCATTACAAGGCAGCACACTATAATCAACATTTTTAAAACCCCAAAACTGATACATATTTGCAACCCTACACAATGCTGCATTATAAGTAGTATTTCTGCAATTCAGGTTTTGATGTGCAGCAAAGGCTGATTTGTCCAATGGTACAGTTTTGAGAAGAGGGAAGATTATTGCACAAAATTATTGTTGGTTTTTTTCTAGAGTTTTATTGAACCTTCCAAATTAGAGACCAGAAAGCCTTGTTCTCTGTCCACACATCTTGTTGTTTTAAATAACAGGTTGTCTTCTACTCTTAGGATTTTTGGAGTCTGTTCAGAATTGCCTCTTCTTCATCTTGGGAGGGAAAGCCACACCTTTGCATCAGGAAGCCAGGAATTCTCTCTCTGACAGAATTGGAACTTAGACAGCAAAACAGATGTTTCTTTTGCCTTATTTTACCTGAGCACTGAAGTTTAGTTGGGAGCAGTTTTCTGCCTTTTC
Organism: Haliaeetus albicilla; assembly: GCF_947461875.1. Classification (NCBI taxonomy): domain Eukaryota; kingdom Metazoa; phylum Chordata; class Aves; order Accipitriformes; family Accipitridae; genus Haliaeetus; species Haliaeetus albicilla. The sequence continues at coordinate 6,574,853 of NC_091491.1, forward strand.
TTGACTGTTTATCTGCTGTTTTGTGTTAGTACATTATTTTCTCATGGATGTTACAGGTAGCTTTCCTACCCACCCATTACATCTATTAAGATTATAATAACAACCAGGGTTTGTATACCTGATTGTTTTTTGGTGTGCCGAACAAACAGTGCCAAGTGTACACAATGCAATATAATAGGGTTTCTCCATTGGTTTGTTCATGCGGGAATGAAGTGGGGGCAGCTAAGCGTGCCTGACTTGCGTGTGAAGGGACAGTGTGGGAAGAGTGTTTGGGCTGTTAAAATATAACTTTTGAAGATATTTCACATCTTCCTTTTGAATTTATGCATTTCTGAATTTTGTGGTCAGTTCTCTTTCGTTTTCCTTCAGACCTACTAAGTACCACATAATTAAAAAAATATTGCAACTTGGACAAGAAGATTCAGAGCAGTATGATTACTGGAAAATCATAGTAATATATAATGAAGAACTGTTTTTACATCTGTTGCACCTTTCTGAAAACAAAAAAAAAGTACCTATCATAGTTCTCAAGTAAACCAAACAGTGCATTTTGAATAGTATTTTCAAAATGTGTATTTTTGATTTCTCCTAAAGTCACAAGCTTTTTTGGCTACAATTTTGTTTGAAAAGAGAAAGGAAAACTTAAGGTCTTGTGTGAAAGTGAGGGAAAATACAAAATATGTGACTTCCAAAATCCCCATTTTATTTGTGCATGGATTTGTTGCTCTTAAAGTTGAGGGAGGGGATCAAAACAAGTTCTGCAGAGAAGTACAGAGTGTGTTTTTGTGTGCCTGATCGTAGCACTCTGTAGGAATGCAGATGATTTCTGACTTTAATGTTGCTGATCTTCTGTCTGGAAAGGTGGTGGATAGGAACTGGGAACAGCACCTTATGGAGCTGTTAGCAAAGCTAGAGCATGTATTATTTGTTTAAATAAGCTTGGTGGGGGGTTGCATCGCCCCTAAACCTTATGAAAGCGTTGCTCTGAAACTCATGATAAATGATTTTTACCATCTCAGAATTTCTCATGTTTTACTTTCGTGCTTCCATTAACATAATTAACTGTACAGGGCTATGAGAGTCCTAGCAGGATTTGGAATTGCTGAGAGAGCCACCATGTTTCCTTGGGCATAAAATTGTGCTGTTATGACTGCAGGATGTCTGGGTGGAAGCTAGCTTGTTTCTGGTCAGCTAGGGTGTAGAAGGAGAAGTCAAAATATGAATGCACATATCAAGGTGAGACACTGTTGACTGGATAGAGAATTTACATATTCATAACCTTAAGGGGATTTTAATATTATGTGCTGGCTGAAGGGGTGGGAGTCTGAAAGAAAACTAGAGGCTGAAAACATGAGGGAGGCCAGAAAGAAAAGTGGAGGCTGAAAAGTGGTGGGGGACCAAAATGGTGTGGGAGGTCAGCAAGAAAAGTAGAGGCCAAGAAGAAGGGGACGCTGGAAAAGTTTGAGGGGGATAAAAAGGTGTGGGAGGCAGAAGAGGTTGGGAGGCCAAAATAAGCCTGTATCGTAGATCCGACCAATCTTATTTTGCTCTCCTTTTCGTCTCTGCGTCCTCCTGAAGTAGTGGGTCCACAGATTATTTAGCTGAAGAAAATTAAAGCTCAGCCTTGTGAAATAACTTGGGGACAAAGGCCTATTATCTTAGCTCTCTCATTATTTCAGTTGGTGCTTAGTTTCAGCACTTACAATTTTGGTTTTCAGCAGAAAGCATTTCTTTAAATTGTTTGAAATCTTGGTTTTTACGGAAGTGCAGATGAGCAGTAGTGCTGCCTGTCAGTTAGATGTTGGCTACCTTAAAATGCTATCCTCTAAAATTGCCAAAAAGATGTTTCCTCAATTCACAGGAGAAACGGTGCTCTCATGACTGCTTATGCAGGGGTTGGAGAAAGCTAGGAACAATTTGGGATAATAGAAGGGATAATTTATGCACTTTTATGAGGTATTTCTAAAACAGGTGTGTTAGAGTCCCTAGACCATTTCAGAAAAACGTGACAACATAGCGATATGAGCACAGTGTCTTTTCTTTTTGCCTGATATTATTGAAGAATATATGGGTTGATGGTTATGGGCCATTTATATATTTGGGTAAGCTTTCAGACATTATTTGTCTCAAGTATAAACTAATCTGAGATAATTGTGTCTTGATACAAGGAAGAAGTATGAAGGAAAGGAGAGCAAAACAAAAAAGAAAAAAAGAGTCAAAGATAAGCTGCTCTTCCCAGAGATTGCTGTAGATGGTGACCACCTTGAAACCTTTGTCTGCTGTGCTGGTGAGAGCTACCAGAGCAGGGGATGTCTGGTGCTGAGAGCCTGGCAGGTAGCGAGTGTTGGGAGTAAGGGTTTCTGTGCTGCTCTGGCAGTTTGGTCATGAGGGTGCCATGTGAAGAGGAAGTGTTGCAAGAGATGTGGAGTTCTGTATGCAAAAAACCTTGCAGAGTGAAAAAGGGATGTTTGATCTCTCTCTTGAAACTGAAACCTGACCAGTTGCCAAGTGTCTGTTTCTGCTCTGATGATTCCGTGTCTAGGTGGGGACATAGGGGAGCTCCTTCCAACTGTAAGCCTTGAATATATTTACCTGGCAACTGCTGCTATCCAAACCACTTTCCTAGTTCAGCTTGCAATGGGAGGAAAATTCCGCAAAGTGGCTGTGTGTAGGATGAGAATGTGAACTATGTCCAGGCTGAAGTCCATGGAACTCAGGAGCTGTGCTCATGTAACTGTTTACTTTTTTCTAGAGGCTTCAGTTAAGTTGGCTGGTTGTTATTGAATGCATTTTTATTGAAATACTAATTGTCTTTCATCAGAAATAGGTAGCGTTTGTGAAAGGATCACGTTGCCACCTGAGTGGAAATGGGGAGTGGAAGAAAATCAGTGTTGCTGCAGGTTGAGTGCACACGTCTGGAAAGAAATCTTTTCCGAGCATTGTACAAGCAAGCTATCACTTTCCAAGGAAAAGTTTTGTTGTGACAAATCTTGCTTTTTATTTTGAATAGGCTGGAAAGGTAAATTCTGGTATAAAGGTCTAAAAGTAGCTGTTATCTTGGTACCTGGCCTTCTGTTTTGAGCAGTAAATTTCTCTAGTTAATCTCTCTAGCACTGTGCTGAACTCTCAAAAGTGCTTTTCAGGCCACAGTGGCCCCAAACCAAATTATCTTAATTGCAAACCACTTATCTGAACTGATGGTTAGTCAACACAAATGTGACACAGTGCTCATTAGAGTAGAAAATCAATCAGTGTTTAGTGTGGGCTGGATTGAGATTTGTGGATTGATAGGGAATGGGAAGGTTCATTTGGGTCAGTAACTGGCACAGTGATGAGTGTGTGAAGTGAGCTTCCCCCCTCCTGCGTGCTTGCAGAGTCCACCGTCATCAGCCCTCATTTCTAAGGCACCTGCCAAAAAGTGTCAGTTGTTCACAATCTTGTTGAATAGCAGACCAGTGTATTAGCTAGACATGTTTCTGCTGGCGAATCTGGTGTGACATATATACCCACACGCGTCAGGTTAGGTAATTTATATTGCTGATTTCCTGATCATGGAACACTACAGCTGACAGTCTGTAGCCTCTAGTGTCATTCCTGGGCTTGTCCTGGAGGCTGCTGGTGGCGATAATATACGTGCATCACTTTGCAAGGTTTTAAATGTTTGGAGGCATCTATATGTATAAAGGGTAGGGGATGAAGCAAGCAGTCAGAGAGTCTTAGAGCTTCATCCGTGTCACTCTCAATGAAGTGCCTTTTCTTTCCTTGTCTGCCAGGAGGATATATTCTGCCAGTGTCTAAGATCAGCTTATACTGACATGAAGTTCTATTTAAATTGGTTTTGCTGTAGTTCTCCACTCCCTGTACCTGCACTAGCATCCATTTGACCCTTTGGTGAATCAATTGAAACAAAGTTTAGAGAACAATGATGAAGGAAAAAAAAAAAAGTTTTCTGTTTGTTTATTTCCCTGAACTGTCTCATTACAGAGCTGGACAGATCTCGGTCCCAGTACAGAGGAGGGAGAGGGCCAGGACAAGCACAGCTGGGGAGAGAGGATGGGCTGCATCACAGTAATGTCAGCTGTCTAGGTCAACTTACAGCAGCCTGGGACTGTACTTTGGCACTTTGGAGGACACTTTCTGTGCTCTTTTTACCTTGGAGAAGTGTCTGTAATGTAATGCTGTGGGAATGATGGCTTGTGTAGCTGTTCTCTTCTTATGCTGCTATTTTTTGATCCTTGAAGTCAGTGGTAGTGAAGAGAAGTTCGAGTTTGCTAGAAGGTTCTGCAGTCATACTGGGGGACTTTTGCACCCTGGTGTGTGGGATGATTGGCACTAAAACCTCCCATCCTGTGGATGTGGAGCTAGGCCAGCTGTTTGGAACATAAATGGTAATTCGTTGTCTTCTAAATGTTGGCTTTATTAAGATTTACAAATAGAATACACTATCTCCACTCCACTTCTTGTAATGGGGATTCCCAAGCTATAACACTTATTATAGCTCCTAAGCAGTACAGTAACTATCTACCCATGGAGTGCCTGCACTGCTGCCCTGCCCATTAACATGGTATCAGGTCCGGAATAGAGAGGCACTGATAAATACTGATACAGACAGGGTGAACACGCTTAGACACTGAGTCAAGAGAAACTGGCATCTGTTCTGCCTCTTGCCTAAACAGCACACAGAGTGGCCGGGGTTCAAAGTGGGGAGCATAGCCCAGGTCAGAGGGGTCCAGTTGAGCACTGATGTCTGGTGTGTTTTGCTCTCTCTGGAGCAGATATACCTCTGCTGCTTCGCAGAGCATTGCTGTTTGTGGAAGGAGGTTGGGAGAGCCAGTGCACTGGGCGCCTGGAGGGAGGACACCCTGCCCAGCAGAGGATGCAGGGATGCCCGCTTTTGCACTGCTTTTCAGCAGGTGTAAAGGCTCAAAGGACTTTTGGGCCCTGTGGGACTCTTAAGGTATATGTGTGGGGTAGTAGGGCAAGGTTACCGTGTTATGGTATCTGAGCATGACGTTGTGATCGACACAGGCAGAAAGGGTAAGGGAGAAGGAATTCATTTGGCTGCCAAAACCTTTTGTGCAAGAGGTTGGATCTGGATGTGTGCCCTTTCTGTGTATAAACGCAGGTTCTTGCAATTTGTAGCTGCTATTGCTGTCACCACCAGTAGTGGCACCCAAGTAAACAAAATTTAGGAATGCCATCCTGCAATAGAAACTTCAAGAGGCTATTTCTAGATGGAATTGAAGCTCCATGTGACTTAGTGGACTGTAGCCTCATTGTGAGGGTAGAAGGCAACCAGAAGTGGTTTGAACTGGAGTTCTTTATTGTTGCTAACACTGTGGTGGGCAGCTGTATTAAACTATTTTGGAGCTTTTGATACGATACTAGCACTCTTGTTAAAGAGGCTTCATAACAAGCTAAAAAAGCTTGGCAGTGGCTAGTGCAAGCCCATATTTTTAGATGCTCTATTGGTATTTTTGTTTTCCCCCAGAAACAGATATTCTGGCAAAAGACAATTAAAGAAACAACTTTAGAATGTGAATACTAAACATGAAGGTTATCACCCAGCAGGTAAGTGGGAGCAGCAGAGGCTGTAATGGGTTAGCACTTGGATTAGTGAATTTTGGAATAGTGGGGTTCAGCTTTGCAGGGAAGGGTAGTACCTGCATGTAGCTACTCCTGTGACCCATCAGCTGTTCCAGTAATTCCCCAGAACGTGGAATTTGTCAGGTCACCAGACAAGCCTGTGCTGCCTTTGTGCTGCCTATCACAGACACCAGGAATCCCAAGAATGTGAAGGACTCTCAAATTCCAGTTCTGTGTTCTCGCTCTTCCCCCCCTCCTCTAGGGGCTAGTGGAAGCAGGAAAGGAGGTCAGGCGTGAAATACAAAGTCAAAGAAGAGGAATTTGTGAATATATAGGAGATAATGCCCATCACTCACTGTACTTTGCCACTCCTCCCCCTCCCCCAGTGTGGAAAGTATGATTAAAGTCAGCCGCTCCGCCCTGACTGTCTGAACCATACATACATGCACAAATGCCAGATTCTCTTCATTCCAGGCTGCTGACTTCAAGAAGGACTTGCTCTGACAAGCTGGAAATGAGGGCTGGCAGCTTTGTCTGCAACTCAAAGGCTTTATCTCTCTTAGACACTCTTCCTAACATTTCCCACAAATACTGTTCTGCTGGTAGGAGCTGTTGTATACACAGGATGCCATCAGGCACTTATGAATAAAGCCTTACATTGTGTAACTCTCCTTAGAATAGGCAAGGAAAACTTCATAGACCAATTGGCATCAGGCCCACAGCAGAGCTTGCTCTCCTTGTGCTTCAGCCTCATTATTTGGGGAGCAGTAGGGAGAGTCAGCTCAGCCTTTTGATTATCTTGTCCTCCTACCAAGAGCTGGTATTCTTTCCTTCACAAAAATTCTATTGTCCAGCCTTCATCTCCCACTTTGAATATTTCCGTCCGCTGATGATGCATTCATCTCCAGCTTCCACAGCGTATTCCTGCGCTTCATCACCTTGACCTCTCTCTCCTCTCTGAACTGAACTCCCACCTGGGTATCTCTTCACTTCTCCATTTTACCATGGCAAGCACAAGTTGTTTGACTTCTAGGATTCTTCTTGAATCTTCCACCACCAACTTCTGTTTCTCTGCTCTTGCCTCCTAGCATTATTGCTTCACTGCTGCTTCTGCTCAGTGAAGGATGCCAACTGCATCCACCTGTTAGGGTTTTTTTGCATGTGCTTTTAAGCTGTCTGCTTATGCTGCATATGCAGTCTTTCACTTAGAGTATTTATACTCCCTGACCTATCTCAATCAATTGATGAACCCAGCCTTCAATAAATGCTTTCCCAGAGTGAAACCTGTTTGAGAGATGTAATAATGGTTCTAGAGAGCATCTGTGCCAGTAATTGCAAGATGGCCAAGCTGTTCTTTGGATGTTGTTCTTATTTCAAAATGAGTATTAGAGCAAGTATATTTTTACATTCATATAATATTAACATGTGAAATTGAGGTGACTTTAAGCTTGATGCAGTAAGGCATGCACCCTGATATAAAAATTTACCATAAATCAAATTTGAGTAGTCATTATGGTTGTGACATGATTTCTGCTTAAAAGGGTATCTTTGATGTCATCATCATATTGCTTCAGGAGCAGCTTGCCAGTGTTATTTCAGGTTGTGGAGGCTGTGTACATGTATATATTTTCTAAAAACCATAAGACCTACCAGTATCAAATGTCTGCCCAGTACTTCACAGATTTCACAACTGACTGTTAGTAGACAAAACTTTTTTTTTGGTCTGATTTTTGAGGGAGGGCTGTTTTCACAGGGGCTGTGGCCTTGACTTATGGCCATATAACTAATCCTGTTGAGCAGCAAAGGGATCCCACTAGTCTCAGTTCCAAATCTCTCCATACCACGGGACTGTGCTCTCTGGACATTGTGTGAAAAAGATTGGTGAAACAAAAACTCATTTCCCCTTATCTAGCTTAATATGTGCAAAGAGCATGCAGCTCTGAAGCAGCGATATACGAGAGTTAGAATCAGTTGTAGTGAGGATTTTGAACAAGAAGCCAGCATGAAGAAGTACCCATAGCGTTTAACCTCTGTGTTTTATTCATCCTGGAGCAAGTGTAATTTAAAGTGACACCTCTATAATTGATGAAGTATCTTTTTACCATTTGTTTAATTACCAGTTTCAATGTCTAGAAAGCAGTGGATCAATAATTTACAGTGATGAACTTCCCTGTGTCCCTCTGTTTTTCTAGTTCAGCCATACAAACAATAGCTCCTGAAACAAACCCTGAAGTTGTGATGCTTTTCTTATTCTTTAGGTGATTTAAAAGAGCTTAACCTTTTTTCCTGCCACTGGTGTACTCCAACACAACTGAAGCTGATGGCAGAGCTCCCACTGACCTCAATGAAGCATAGTTAATCTAGGGCTTGCCATGCACACTGTATCAGCTCTCATGTTTTTGCAGTCTCCTCTCATTATCGTAGAGTGGCTAAGGCTGGGCTCGTGTTGTTGCTACAATAGCAAATGATGCTGCCCTGGCAGTATCTGAGAGCCATTAGAACAGTAAATTTAAGCGAAAGAACCAAAGCTGCTGCTTGCATTTTGTATGTATTTCTTACATTATAGTCTTTGATAACATGTACTGATTTTCTATGGGAGATACCTATTCTTGAGACTCTTGGACCCTTCTTTCAGGGAGGAGCTCAGATTCCCTCATGGCTCTGGATCTCTCACTTTCGCCAAGGGGACTTAGAGAATCTATGCCTGTCAAATCGGAGGAGAGACAGTGTTTACTTCCCAGTAGGATGAGACTTCTTCTGACAGTTCCTGTTGTTGTCCTAGCTGCCATGGACAGTGGGGTTTGCTCAAACAGCATCAGAACAAAAGATACCCAATTTCCATGAGATCTCCAAATCCATGCACTTCTAGCAGGATGTAGCCTTATGTGGAAAGGACTCCCACCTGTGCACTGGTAGCCTCAAGGCAGAAGGATACCTTTTACTTTTTTGAGGATGTCCTCATTATTTGCATCAGCCCCAGTGGAGGCTTCCCCTTGTCTCTTATTCTTAGGGGTGCTGGTCCTCATCTTCTGATGGAGAACACAATGCTGTGGGACAGTTGGTATCTCTGTTAATGTCACAACTGTCACAACCAGATGATTATACCCAACTAACGGGAGCTGTGGGAATTCCTTCAGGATCTTGAGTTGGAGATCACAGTCCAAAAGTTGTTTTTGTTTATATGTTAGATGTAAAGGGTCAGTAAGCAGATTGCTGGGCCTGCCTGTGACTACCTATTTTGTCTGCCTCACCAGGATTTATGCAGTTTTTCAACCACCGAATGTGGGACTACACGTAAAATCAGAGAGAAAGAAAGGATTTGGACCTAACCATAGCTGGGGAATGAATGTTTCCATTCACTGCATAGGCCCATGTTTATCCAGATGTGGAACATGCATTCCTGAGAACCACAAAGGAATGGGCTCCTTGATTATTCTTTAGTGTGTATTTTGTCTTTGTTTTTGATTAAATCTATGTCCCTGGTAATGCAGAAAATTTTGAAAATGCGGTGAGCAGGATAGTATTGTTCTCCTGAGTGAGCAGGGAGTTGAAACCATGTCTTGGAGATGAGAGATTCCTTACACTTCAAAGGGTGCTTAATAAGTTGCAAACCAATGATTTATTATTTTTTTTAACATCATTGTGATTACTACTTCTTTTACTTTAAGAAAATCTTGATTTAATGTAGTTTTGATTCAACAGGAGTATCAATTTTTTTAAATGTTGGAAAACAATATTCTGGATCATTTGATGAGTTTTGGCTGATACCAGTGGATGTGGGATGTCCTTCTGAAATCATGTCTGTATTTTCCAGGCATCCTGGAATACTTTTGCCAGCATGATGCCAACTCATCATTCCTTGTTTACTGTTAACTGAGGATATATCTATTTTAGGATAAAAATGTTTACAGTTCACAAAAACATTAAAGACTTTGTTCACTGTGGGATCTTTGGGGTACTGTCAGACTGGTCAGAAGGAGATTACCTCAGACAATACCCTTCATCTGGTGGCTTTTACCCTTCTTTTCAGAAGCAACAGAATAGGCAGGGTAAAGGGAAGCAGTTCAGACATAAGCCAGCTGCAATATCATCTGCCCACGTGCTCCTGTTGGTTGCCAGGCCTCAAGTCTGACACACTGCCAGATAGCCAGTCTGCACTGCGTGTCTACTTTCCTTTCGTCTGCTTTTTGGAAACTGCTTAGGCCATTTCTTTTAGCATAATCTGGAATTTCTGCAGATCATTGGATATTCTTATTTTGGGTTCATGATCTAGTTTTACTCCAGACTGTTGTTGAAACTCTTTCCTTAAACTTTTCATAGGGGACTTATGCCATCACAATAAATGTAAAGTGCTCTTTGTTCCCTTACAAAGAAGGGTTTGAAAGAAGTTCAGTACCATATGTGTTCCCAATTATTAGAACTTATTTATAACTTTTCACTGTCCCAAAATAACTGCCTGCCTTAGGCCAACAAAGTCAGTTTGGGACAGAGGAAAAAAAGTGGTGGAAGTACAAATTGTGCCTGTAAACTCTACACTTATAAATCATCACATTAAAAACTACTCCGCTTGTTTGAATGTCTAAAGCATTGAATGTGCCCTTTTTCTGGGCTTATAGAATTTGGCTCCACTTGGTAGTTCGTAGTTCGCTTACAGCATTGCTAAGTTTGCATTAAAAAAGAGTCACACCCAGAAGGAAAATAAGAACTTGTTTCTCCCAGGTATCACTGGCTTCTGGCATCAGAATGAAATGTCGCAAGAATACTTGCAGATTGGTGTGGTGTTCTTTTTTTCTTAAGGAACTTAGAGACATTACATGGAACAAACCTGTGACAGATGCCATTGTACCAATACACAATGTTGCTCATAACAGCATTTCCCTAAATCTAGAGTACAAATTATACTAATATATACATCTTTATGCTACTATAAACTTTCCATACTAGGGATTTTGTTATTACACTAACAGGAGTAGGGAGTAGAAGTAGTTGTTGGGGCATCACTCATGTACAAGCTATTTTATAAAAAAACCCCCAGAATTTCAGGAAATATATTCCATATGTGATCCTCTCTCCTGTGCTTTTCAGGAAAGTTTTAGCCGTTTGACCTTTATTTTTCTGACACTGGAAGCTTGAATATACTAATATAATCTAGATATTACCTGTGCTCCAGTCTCCACATAGTAGAAAAGTTCATGGTTTTGACAGCCAACTAGGAGTTCAACAATAGCTCTATTCAGGCTTTACGAAAAGGAAAAGCTTCACGTTAACTGAAAGAAACGATTTCATTTGGCTATTTTGGAGGGAGGCATTTCCTTTTAAAACTTATTTTTCACAGTACCAAATGGTCTGGGTTTGGGTGTGGTTGTTTTAATGCAAAACTGCATTGAAGAAAGTTGTGAATTAAAAGAAAAGAAGCACAGCATAGGACAAGTCAGTCAAGTTTAGTTGTTTCCTATAAAGCAGTCTATAGTAGATAAATATGTTATTTGGATTTCTGTAAAATTATATGTGTTGACACAATTAAGAATGTCATTCAGATAGTCTTCCCTAGGTTTCAGATTTAACCCACTAAAGAAAATAAAGCAGCTTAAACTTATTGTTTTGGTGTCAGCAGTTCTAAACAGACAATTCCTATATTTAGAGAAGAATTTTATGATTGTCATTGGTGGCATGCGGGAAACTTGGGATCCTGTCAATGTAACGTTAGTAGGGATGGTTGATCTCTGCTTCCAGACTCTTAGTCTCATACCTGTGATTCTTCTCACCTTTTAGAGCCAAAACAAATATCTTATTTCTCCTGGAGCAGACTTTTTGAAACCAAACAAACAACTTACTGACTGCATCCTTTGAGTTGGCATGAAAAACAAGTAGAGAAGACAACAGCGTTAGGGTCCAGGCTTAAAGTTGAGACCTCGTACTGACTTAAATGCACAGGGAGCTAGTTCCCAAAACTTTGTTTTTTCCAAAATTAATTAACTTTCAGATACCACTGACCACAAGCAATACCAGCACAGGCCGTCTTTCTGAATTGCTTTATAATTGTTATGGAGCAGTTATTACATGAGAAAAGCAGCATAAGGATATTTAATATAAATGCTTTCTTGGTAGTTGGTTTTCTCTAACAGTCGTAACCACTTACCTTAACTGGTTCTGAAAAATGCCTGCCTGTTGCCTGCACTTGTTTTCCCCCTTGCTGTGCAGGCAAGAATGTGAAGTATTTAAATGGACAAAAATTAAAGACCAGTTGAAAAATCTTCAGAAATCAAGATGTCCCTAAAGATAAGTCAAATATAAAACATCCTCTTGGGACAGAATTGCTATATACCCTGGAAAGCTTAACACACCCTTGAGTGCACACCCTTTTCTAGCCAGGTAGTATGGGGACAAGGGTGAGGTATGAGCAAGTGGTGAAGAACGTACCTGAGAGCCTGGTTACACTGGAGCAATCCTCTGGAACAGTATGGGGAATTGTAAATCTCAGCCATGTTCCCATCGGGACCGTGAAGTTCCTGGTGCTGTGATGTAGAAGAGTACTTCTGCTGTCAAAACTCTGTCTTACTGTCTCATCAATGAGCCTTTCATAAGGGTAGCCTAGCTTGCCTTTTTTAAGGCTCTCAGCCTAACTTTACTGGGGCAAACTGACCGTTTCAGCTCGAAGAGGTCTTACCAGCTAACACGTGGAAAATCTTGGCTGGGATTTGGCCTCAAGTTCCTCTAGAAGCTGTGCAGCCCTGCAGGGGCTGCATTTGTAGACAGAGAGAGATAGGATGTAGCAGGCTACAGATAAAAAAAGTATTTGTACATTTTGTCACAAACATCTACTGCTGTCAGAAAAAAGTCTGGGATTTATATTGTACTCATTTCCATGGCAGCTATGGGACTGTGTCAGACAGTGTTTGCTCAGCAAGCTTCTCTGCACTGGGAGCTGAGAGCTTCTGGCCTTATCCGAAGACAAAGCAGAGATGGAAAGATACCCCTCGCTGGGGATCACAGGGAAATGTTCCAGTTTTATCCAAACGAGGTCTTTGTGAGCGTTGTTGTAGGAACTCCCTTTCATTTGTATAAGAAGAAGGAAAATCTGTCTTCAGCCGGGCTTGCAGGTTTTGTGTCTGCTGAAATGATAGTAAAAACTGCATTTGAGTTACAATTACAGCTCCAGATAGAAGTCAGTCTGACAGTTTTGCTGAGATGTTCACAGCTGCTTGTAGCTATATGTTAACAGTTTGCTGCTGAAACTGTTGGCCTGTGAGACATTAATGCACACAATTATGTGGGAACACTTTGGAAATTAAGTTAAATGGCTCCTTCCACAGGTGCCCAACATCTTTACAGTTTAAAACAAAATGAGTAAGAGAGAGCTGTCCAGTTCACAAAATGCAGCAGCAAATTGTGCTCCATGGATCTGCTGCCCAGGAAGGGCAGGTAGGGGAGCTGTCAGCTTTCCTTCTGCATTAGCACTGGCCATGTCATGCTTTAGGACGTGGCTGTGTCTTTCCCTTTCCGTATCAGAGATGTGCTCACCCTTGCTTTGCAGGCACTATTTTGTAGATTTAAGACTGTTCCGTCTGTCGTTTTCCTCCTCCCATGAAGAAAAGCAAGGGCGTGATAGAAAAAGGACATAGCAGCCCTAGTTTGTACATTTAGTTTTCTATTTTGGGCTGTGGGAGAGGCCCCTCTCTGCTCAGGAGAGAAGAGTCAGAGGTTAAATGCTGTCCATGTCTATGGAGGGGAACCTTAGGTTGCTGCATGCTGCCTTCCCGGAGAATACTGATGTGTGAAGAGCCCTGCTCTGCCAGTTGTGTCCCTCCTCAGTACTCTTTTTATGTTCTTCTTTTCCAGACTGCAAACAGTTTAGTGCTGATCTGGCCTTATATAGTAATTTCCTATTATTAGAAACATTTCCTTGGGATCTTGCTCAGGGAGTAGCAGAGGGAAATCCTGTTTCCTTCATCTAACATGCAGGCAAAGCACCAGTGCTCACTCTTTCCTTATCTAGTGTCGATAGAACAAGAAGTTTTTGTTATGATATGCTTTCCAGTCTTAATCCCTTTCTAACACTAATCCTCTTTTCAGAAATGCAGGAAAAGAAATTTGGAGGAATAGGAACTGTCAGCCACCAATGTGAGCTGTAAAGCATTGTCTACAGCCTGTAAGTTCTGCCTGTTCTTTCTCAGCCATGTTTTTCTCTCAAATTTGGTCATCCTAATGCTTTGGAAAACCAATTCTCTTTTTCATGTTGGCTTGCATGAAAAATTGTATGATAGGATGTTTCACCTGAGTCTGCCAGGCTATCGATAGAAAGCTAATGGCTGTGATAAAAAACAGGAACAACTTTATGTTAAGGAGGGAGAAGTTTTTGTTTTATGTGCAACATGAATATGTTTTTAAAGGAGAGATTGGTCACTGAAAGCACAGAGATATGCACAGGCTTTAAACACTTAATTTTTCCTGTGAAAACATTTTTTCCCCTTAAAAGGAAGATGTAGGTCCTGCCACTGGGAGTGACTGTTTAGAAAGTCAGTTGGGAGGAATGCACATCAGCTGAAATGAGTCAGGCTGTTTGTATTAACAGCTTGGTCAAAACGGCTCTTCTTGTTCTTGCCACAGACTCTGCAGGGGAGCTGCTTAAAATGATTGTATCAAAGTAAGGGCAAAGCAATCAAACTGAATTAACTGTTGTTTTTAAACTCTTTGCTATTGAAGTTAGTACAACAATTACTGTTGGATTCGGAATGGGTAGAGCTGAAAAGGCGACTGTCTTGCAGTCCTGTAAAACAACCAACAGAGCCGTAACACAGGGCAGCGTGTGAGTGGAACAGAGTGAGAGTAGCCACATGCATGAGACAAACTGGCATCATATTAAGGGCATCTGGTAATTATAAAGTGGGACTTTGTTCTGATGGTCACTGTCAAAGCCAGTCATCCATTCTGTTTCACTGGTTCAGCAGAGAGCAACAACAAGGAAAATTTATCTTAATTTGTTAGATTAACCCAGTTTCGGTTTTCACTCACGTCATAAACCCAGAATTATTGTGTGCGTGCAGGAGCCATAACTAAATACAAGCGCCGCATGTGTGCTTTTTAATCTGCTGTTTCTCAAACACATCTATCATGAGAGGTACCAAAATAGTGATAGCACTTACAGAGAAAGTGTAGGAGTCCAAGGAGAGGTGTGCATCTCCATCTTTGTTTTTTGTAATATTCTATTTTTTTGTAATATTCTTGTTTATTTGTGAAAGACTGAGCTTGAGAAGAAAAGAAGGTTAGTGTTCTCACTGTTGAAGCTTTCTTGAAACAAACAAAACCAGTATTGACAGTTTTAGGCATTACAAAGCATAAATTAGAATTCAAAATAATAATTTAAATATTCTTTGTCTTCTAGTTTTTGAACCCTTTTGGCCACACCTAGCATATTTTTAAGCTTTTGTCTATAATCGTGCAAACACATTCACACAGAATCAGAGAATTCAGAGAACTCATGAGGTCATGAAGTTTGCAGTAAAATTAAGGAACTTTACCATCTTGAGGCGCTTTTTGAGTGAGTATAATGGGCTTTTGATTTAACCTCTATAGGTCTGCAGTTTCATAACTGACCAGGAATGTTGTGTATTCAGGGACCGATGTCCTCTGTCCAAGCTTCTGTTCCTAACTTCTTGTTTGGGGGACAGCTGGCTATTCTCTGCATGGGGAAAGAGGAGATGCATTAATACAAACAAAAAGAGGGTAGAAAACAGACAATTCTTAGCAGAGCTAATGGTATGGGGAAGAGGTTCTGCCTCGTTATCAAGCCTGTTGCAATATTTAGTGTTGGTTCTTTGGCAGGGCGTTGATTATCCAGTTATTGTGCAGTCAAATGTTCATTCTCTGCTGGAACAGGGCTTTTTTCCTAAGCAATGGGCCAAATGTCCTTCAGAACCTCCAGTTTTCTGCTATAGGGTGTCTTAGGAATGTGAAGCATTTTAATCAGTTTTAGATCAGTATAGTCTGGACAGCAGGACACATGTGATAGGTTAAAGAAATTTCTATTTTTTGTTTAAGACGTTCTTCTGACCTGCAAGAGGAAGGGCTCTCAAATTCCTGGCCTGTTTAGGGTGGTTTGTTTCCCATGGTATCTTTGCCAAGTGCTTTCTAATTATGGAATGTGTGTTATTCTGTAGTTCTTTTGCAAGGCAGAAATAAAGAATATTATAAAAATCCAGAAAAAAGGTATGCATTGATAGGTGAACTTGACATCTTTTGCTTTTGGAATAATGTAGATGTGATCCACATTGATTTTTGAATAGCATAAACCCAGGCCAGCATCTCTTACCTCCAGGTTTATATTGTGCAGTGGAATCTGCACAGCAGAGGGGAAGGCTGGTTTGCTGATGCCGGTTTCATGGGGCCAAAATCTTTTTTTTTTTCAGTAGAGCCAGTGCTTGCGGGTGTAGCTTAGCAAGTCACGCACTGCTCTGTGAGCCTGTTGGAGCAGGGCTGACAGGAAAGGTTTCCAGTCGCCTTGCTTTGAATGTGAAATTGTATGCAGGGAATCAGCTGCTTATCAGCAATGAGCAGAGCAATCCCAGTGCTCTAATCCAGGGTTTATATGAGTCACTTCTAACTGGTGAGGCCTGGAAAACTTGATTCATACCTCTGCCTGTAGTTGCCTGTAGTAGTGATACAGACCTAGCCAGCCATCCTCAGCAGAAATCACGGACAAGGGCTGGGCTCTATTGCTGGAAAGGAACAGCCTGGTTTTATCACCTTAGTAGTCCGGGATCAAGATCTTTTAAATCAAAATCATGTTGGTTATCTCTGCTTTCCAATTATTTTGCCTCCCAATTTAGGCTAACGCACACACAGGAGTGTTTTCCTTGTCAACAAGAGCTGGGCAGTAGTTTGACTTCAGAAAAAAAAAAAACCTTATTGAGTAAAGGTCTTCCCAGTGAATAAATAAATAAAAGGGTTCTCCTGCATAAAAAAGCCAAGGGAAACATGTAAAAAATGTACTCCTGAATATTGGGCTTTCGTATATTCTTCTCTTACATGGCATTTTTGGTGATGAGATGTGTTCTGAGAAGTGTTAGGAGGTGTAAACTAGCGGAAAGGGAAAGTTGTTAATGTGAAGGTAACTGTGCTAATACATAACTTGAAATTGTAACATGAGTTTTATTGACTCTGTTGTTTGGCTACAACTAGACTGATTTGAGAAATTATGATGGAGAACTGACATTCTCCTCCTGGAGAATTAGTGCTGCCAGGCTACAGCTCTAATTATACTTGGAGAACTCCTGGCTCAGGGCTTGCTGTTGTGATTTAGTAATGGCTAATGAGGTGCAGTTTGGGAAATGTAGCTTAGATTACCTTTGATTTTACCTGTGCTCCTGTGCTGAGCAGGGCTTTGGAGTATGGTCTCTTTCTTTCAATGCTCTGAAATAGACCAATGCTAAACCCACCTCTGAAATGTGTCCTGAGGTTGCCTCCGTTAATAATTCACCTAACTCCTCAGTTGGTTGATGATAAGAGAATAAAAATCATGGCAAATAGTTGTGCAAGAATTGAGAGGCAGTACGAATAATTTTTCAAAATGGAATCTAATGAGGGCAGAAGAGCTGGTGGCACTACAGCTCTCTTCAGAAGCATTATCCAAGCTTCATCACAAATCCTTGTAACCGCTGGCACCTTCTTCCTGTGACGAATGACACCCACCACAGTGCAGGATCTCTGGGATCAATGCCTTGGGTCAGAGCTAATTAGAGAGGAGTGCTGCACTGAACCACTGACAACATCTGCTACATTTCTTGGGTTTTAAATAGCCTCCTGTCTGAGTAGTGGCCATGCACAGTCTTGTTTTACTTTAAAAAGCTTTAAAGTAAAGCAAGTAGTAGCTTTTTGTTTTAAATCTTTTTACTTTAAAGCTTGACTTTACCCTTTCTGTAATAGAATTTGAAAAGTATGCATTTTGATAAGAAAAATACAAAAAGCAACAATGCTCTTTAAGCAGAGCTCACTCCAGGTAGTGCCAGTCATGAAATATCAGCCATTGAGCTTGGGAATGATTTAATGGCTCTGTGTGTTCAATGGTTAGGGAACCTGCCTTTTGTTGTTGCAAAACTTGGGTGATGACTGTCACGAGGGACTGCTTTAAATGTATTCCAACAACTGAGATGCTTGCAAATGTTGGTTTGGGGCAGATATGTAGAGTAGCACTGCATGCTGCCTGGGGTCCTGCAGTCATATCTGATCTGAGACCGATACACCTAAAAAGGCTCTTTGGCCCTTCGAGAAAGAGAACTGGTTTATTTCTGCTTTCATCTGTTATCCTATGATCATGAGAAAAGCCTTCCCTACTTAAGAGAAGAAAAATAATGTCCTCCAAAAGAGTTTCATAATGACAGAAGTGCATTATTCAGTTTGCCACCTCTGTTCACCTGCGTATGGTAGTGAACTGTTGATGATAGCTGACACTCGGTGTGATAGAGACTTCAGTGTGATACCTAAATTTCAGAAGTATTTGAACAGATGCAAGAGAGAGTCTGCAGTAGTCTCTTTTCAGAAGATGCTGCACAGCAGGAAAGATTATGTTCCCATTAATTTTGATACAGTTCTTGTGGAAAATTAGGTGGTGTTTGGATCAGGCTGATGTTTGCTCAGTGCAGATGTGTCTGCATGCATTTAGAGCAAATGAGCTCTGAAAATTCAGCTGATGAGTTTGTAGTGTTAGACTAAGTTTGAGGCCACCTAACTGCAGGTGCCAGTTTTGTCTTGTGTGCGTAGGCAGGGCCTTGTATGCTGTGAATAAACCTGCATCTAGTTTGTAGTCATTTGCTATGCTCTTGGCTAATTGTCGAGTCCCGTATTACAGATCACTCGGAGAGGAGTCCGTTAGGAGGGTGGTATAAAGGAGAAATGGGTGGCAATACGCTTTGTGCAGATTGTGATTATCTGTGTTGGGAGACTTGCAGACAGAAACCCATCGTGTTCGTTAGCTGCTACGAGTCAGATCAAATGGCTGACTAATTTTTTAGTCACTGATGCTTGGAAATGGCAGGTCCTCTGGCTCAGGGCAGAACTCATCTCCTTCAGGGGTCTGCCTGGCCTCCTGTGCAGCTGCCAGACAGCAGCTTTGTATGCTCATAACGTGAACTACTTGCGACCTGAAATACCTGAAGGTATTTGGCTGGGCCCTGTTCTGGGGCAATGTGCTGTCTGTAACAGATCTGTAGCTTTATTTGCTATATCTGTTATTCATTTTAGGATGGACATATAGCTTAGACCATTGAGGAGCAAAATAATTAATGGAATCATAGAATAATTTTAGGTTGGAAGGAACCTGTGGAGATCTCTGGTCCAACCCCACTTCCAAGCAGGGCCAATTTAGATCAGGTTGCTCAGGCGTTGTCTGGTTGAGTCTTGAATAACTCCAAGGATGGAGTTTCACAACTTCTTGGGGCCCCTGCTCCAGTATTTCACAGCACTCATTGTGAAAAAATATTTCCTAATCTCTCATTGGAATTTCCCTTCTTCCAGCTTGTGTCCATTGCCTCTCATCCTTTCACTTTCCACCTAATGCTAGCAAAGGCTGCATATACATTTTGATTTTGGTCAGAATGCCCTTATCTTTGGGTGATGATGGTTTTTCACGCTCTTGGTGTAGCTATGGCCATTAATTTTTTTGTGTGAGACCAAACCCCGATGGCCTCAGAGACAGCTAAACATGCTACTTCTGTTTGCAAGGGCTAGAGACCAAGGGCAGCAGTGGCTTGACTGTGTCCTACTAGGAAGGGTCTTAGTAGTGCAGGTTATTTTGTGATAAGGACCTCGGGGACCTCCGTATAGAGTGGGTGTTTTGAGGGTGGCTGTCTCAAACTGTTTCTGGAATAAAATACTGCTGAGCCAGTACACTAAGTCCTTGCAGGGACTGTCAAGGCAAACTAAGTCTTACCCTTGGACTCTCTGTGGTCCTTTGATTTGCCGAGAGAGTGATTACAAGTGTAATTGTAAGCCCAGGAGATTTTGCTGTGGTGGGGTGAGTTGGGAGTGGGTTTGGGGAGCCCTCTTGATGCTGCTGCTGTTTCAGTGCAAAAACTTGCTGTAATGGAGCATATCGCTTCCTGTCCTGTTTGCTGTGGTTTTGCGTGTTGGGCTCTGCACCAGGTTTTCCAGTGCCTGTGATTACTTTTCTTTCCGTTTTTCCCTGTCATTGGGCAGCAGGGACTCCGCACCAGGCTGCAGGCAGAGGACGGCTGACTTGTTTTCTCTTGGACTGCCTCTCATGATCTGTGCACGTCGGTCTCTCCTCTTTGGGAGGGGAGGAGAGTTCCTCTCCTTCTTCTTGGAAAACGCCCTCTCCAGGATGCTCCAGTAGGAGCTGGTGGGAGGGAGAGAGTTCTGACTGCACCGAAAATGTCGTGGAAAAAAAAAAAAGGCAACTGACAGAAGAGAGAACTTGTCCTCAGATTCCTGCTTTTTGCAGCAGCGTAAACTAAGTCTCTGCAAGTGCTGCGGGAGCGGGCAGGAGGCAGAAATGAAGTTCAGAGGCGCGGTAAGATTTATTCAACTGTTTTGGTGTTTTTGCAGCTTTCAGATGTGTATCTAGTCTGAGAAGAAGGGAGATAAATTTTCAAGGTTTCAGCAGGAAAGTGAAATGCTTCAGCCTGCTTTGCGAAAGACCCCTTCATTGGAAAGTTATGTGAAAAGGGTTTAAATAGGATAAAAAACCCAGGAGATATATGTTTTGAGGAGGAAGCCAAGGTGAGAGTTGAGAAAGTGGGAAGAGAGGGGGAAAACCATGCTCTGCGTTAGGGGAGAAGAAAGGGTGGAGCTTTTGCTTGGGTGGAAGGGGCATGAGGATGCGAATGTACCCTACTGGTACTGGGATCTACTTGTCTCCTTCCCAGGGACATGGGCTTCTTTTTCTGTGACTACCACACTAAGGAATGGCAGGAAATACCTGCTTAAGGACTCATTGCTACTCGGTTCCTCCGGGGTGTATTTACGTTAGCAAAACTTTGTCCATGTTTTAGCGACAACCAGAAAGCCTGGGTCTCTGTATGGTGTTGCAGGACAACCACCAGGAGCTTAGAAAAATGAGTATGTGGCAAAAGATTGAGAAGACTAGGGTTGTTACCTGGAAAAAGAGATGAGTAAGAGAGGAGGATTAAAAATAACATATACAATAGTGCCATAGAGAAGGCAGATCGTGAGCTCCCTTTTTCTGTGTTGTAACATAGGAAGAGGGGCATTCAGTTAACTTAAAAGTTGCCAAAGAGCTGCAATGATTATTTTAATACGGTGTATAATTGGGCCGTGGAATACATTGACACTGGAAGATCTGGACGTCAGGAATGAGGGAACATTATAAAAAAGTGTATGTGGGCTTTTGACTGGATAAGAATGTTCAAGGCTTTAATTGGTAAACTTATCAAATTTCAGAAGAGAAGGATTGAAAACATCATGTATGTAGATTGAAGCAATTCTCTGACTGTTGAAGAAGAGTTAGCATGGGGCTTGGGGTATCCTATACCTGCTCAATCTAGAGATCCTTGCATGTTTTCCCAAATAGTCTAGTGTTGACCACTGTCTGAGAAAGGGTCTTAGTGATGAAGGGAAGCACAGGGCTTCTGGAGGACCTGCCTAGTCCCTCCCTGCAGCAGCAGATTTGAAGGTGGAGATGATAGTGCTCGAAAGGCTTGTGCTTGGATTTCTGTTGGCGTGGAGGACGGTGGGGCCAGCAAACCTCTGGACAGCAGTGGATATAGAGAAAGGTTTTTAGATGTGATACACGAGAGTGTGATAAGCAGTGATGTTGTCTAGGGTGGTGCTTGATATTCCCCAAGAGAACACGTGGGTGTGAAGTGCCCTTCACGTGCCCTGGGAATGCACTGCAGTGCTTGTTCTGTTTGGAAAGTTTTACTGTCTTTGAAAGACATAATGGTCTGAAATGGTTGTGTGGGGTGTGTGGAATCCAGTGGAGAAGGTGGGACCATCTGGTGTGGGGAAGGGCAGAGTCCTGCAAGAGTAAGAGCGTGAGACCTGCAGTATTGGTAGTGAGAGGGGCAGAAGGATGTGTGCATTTAGGGGGGAATACAACAGCAGTTATCAAAGAGCAGTGAATAAGGGCGCAGGGTCAGCACCCCGTTGCTGCAAGCAGGGAGGCAGGAGGAGCAAGTGCGTGCCGTGATTCTTATCTGTAGGCCAGTGTTTGAGTTTCTGCTCCCCTCTCACCTGCTCCATCTGATCTGGAAGTCAATGGCAAAACTTATTTGGAAGGGCAGTGAACTGAGTTTTTGCTTTTTATGCCATCTGTTTGGCTTCTGAAGCTACTGTGGGATGCACAAGCCTGTGACCTGAGGTCACAGGTAGTAGTACTGCTATGTATACTGTGATCAGCAACATCTTTTAACTAGCAACAGCTTGTGTCATCTGCTCAGGAGCAAAAATGTCAGCTCCCTAAATATAGAAATTCAGTGTATTTACTTTTCCAGCCTTGGTGATCTTTCTGGTTTGCCTAGTTCATTTTTCTTACTGCTGTTTTATATTTAGCTTGTTGATGGAAATATCAGCATCCCCTCTTAGGGCTAAACATTTTTCTTCTCCTTAAATCAGTTCTTATAACTATTTTTCTTTTCACTACTAATTGCTTCTCTTTTTTTCCTAACTTACCACCCTTCCACCCCCCAAAAAAGTAAACTCTAGAAAATATAATTATGTTATAAACATTGAACAAATTATATCACCTGCTTGCCGTGCAAATCCATGGCTTTCTTTGGTTTCTGGGCCATCATAATTTGTATTTCTAATTTAGATTTGAGCTCCTTAGAATGGATTCTTACTGTTCTAAATGTTGCAAGTGTCAAATGTCATTGATAATATATTAAAGAGTCATCATTAGTTGCAGCAACATCCACACCCTGCATTACTGTTTTTCAAAAGATTAAAATTCTGCTTTCACAGTTCTAACTCCCCACAACCTACGTGCATTAATGGATACTTAAAATAATGCACACGGTGTGATACATTGCTCACATTTCCCATGCTGCTTTGTATTTTAGGGTGGGAGGTTAAATGGATTTGTAGCTTGGAAAGTGAGGGTGACAGAACTTCAACTTGTAGGCAATTTGCTAGTGGGGACATAGCAAATCTTTGCGAGAGCAGAATAAGCTTGCTTACCCTATATTTCTGATTATTTTATGTTTTAATGTATTCCAGTTTGTCTCTACTTAAATCATGGTAGACTTAATAAATTGTTTACAGAAATTAGTCAAGGAAGTGGCAATTCTTTCTCCTTAATGTATTTTTTTTAATAGTGTGTTCTACAGATAAATCCATTTAACATGTGTTTTAGGATCAGGAGGGAGGTATCAGAGAGGGAGAACCAGATTCTGAGCATGGGCAACTGCTCCCCAACTCTAGACATTCTTTTGTTGGCAATGTATTACTCTAAAAGAAGCAAGAATAAAAACCGATTCTGCTATAAATGGTCCTTGAGTGGCAGCTGCTGACACAGTAACTTTTTTTGCAAGTTGAAGTTGTTGCCTTTAACTCTACTAGTCTGTGTCATCAGAGTTGTTACCTGGTTTTGATCCCATTTAATTTGACAGTTCTGATTTTTCTCAAGTTGTCTGCTCAGAACAGCTTATGACCTTGTGGGAAATCCTGCACTCTTCATTGGGCTTATGTAATTAAAAGCAAAATACAATGTTTCATTTAGTTGTTACATTTTTTCATTAAACAAGTCCAATACATGAGGTTTGGGTCATATAAATGATTGTCTGAGCTCAGATGGCTTCAGAAAGTGCAGATAAATCCATGTGGTTGGCTGCAGAGGATTTTTACGTGAGATATGGAACTGCCTCTTGGGGAACCCTCTTTCCAGCCCAGCTGTTGACTGACAGGAGTTTTCTGTGTCCAAAATGTGCAGCTAACTTTTCAGTGTGGCGAAAGGGAGGAGGATCCTAAGTGGTTGCACTTCAACGTGTCAGGGATTCGCTGGCAGGTGGCAAGTGCTTGACTAAGATCCCTTGGTCCAGGTCCACCACAGTTGTTTTCATTATTGCTTTCTCTGTGTAAAAGGAAAGAGGAGCTATCCCATTCTGCACCTCAGGAACTGAGGCCCTGGATAAAATAGTTGATTTTTGTCTGCTCTGCTGTCTAGCCCATGCTGTGTCCAAACCCTTTCCCAGGCTGTAGAGTGGAGTAGAAATCAGAGGAATTTTTTTTTCCTTCCTGCAGCTTTGGCATGGCAGTGAAGAATGTCATACTATCCAGGAGACAAATGTGTTTTAACTGCCACCTCCCCACAAGAAGTTCGTTCTTGGTTTAGACTTCTTATTGTCTTCCAGAATCTAATCTGAATTTCCCTTCCCACTTACATTTGGTTCTTGCCTGTTCTTCCGTTCCCGGCTTTGTAACTATTTCTGGAACCCACAGATCAATCATCTATTGCTTGATATTGAGATAAAGATGCCTGCCTCTTTCTATACAGCACCCGCTTCCTGTGGTCGTTTTAGCGCAAGTCTCCTGGTCTACTGAATGGATACTAGCTAATTTGTAAAAATGCACTGTCAGAGGAAAATATTAAAACATACATTTTGGATGTAGAAGCAGAAACCTTGTTTACATGGTGTGACGTTTCTTCTACATCAGATGGTTATAAAGGTTCCCTGCTCCATGTGATACCATTCACTTTGAGAGCTCCAGGTGTTTTCACATGTATCACTCACGGATGCTCCAGGAAGGAGTGAGAGTTGCCTGCGCTGCCAGGTGCTGCCTGTTCTCTCAGCAGGCAGCAGCGCTTGTGTGTCTGGAATTGCTGTGCTGACACTGACTGCTCAGGTATCCCTCTGGGAAAATCAAGGCTGGGAAATTTTGGTGTAAAGGTCTCCTTCCTTACACGCATGTTGGGCTACTGGGTATTGCATAGCCACAGACCAGCTGATGGGCAAAGCAGTGGCGGGAGTTTCTTGCTCAGTTCACATCAGCCCTGAACTCCTGTGATTGCGGCAGAGTTGCCCTCCATCTTGCATTACAAAAGAAAATTTCCCCGATGTGCTCAGACTGACTGACTCAAGTACTTTGGTTTTTGTCGTGCAGAGCAAAACGTCTTGGTTTTCATTTCTGAGGTGTATTAGATCTCCAAGTCTAAAGCAGAAGAAAGTCTTTATCATACTTTGGCACTTAGTATCATTTAAAAGAAAAATATTTGTTTACACCTTCACAATAATAGGTCAGAGGCTTACTAGTTCAGTTTAGGAAACTCTTTGGTATAGTCTTGAATGCTTTTGTACTCCCAGGAGCTGTTTGTGAAGGGTATTTTCTGGTCTTGTTGACTCTGTTGTATGAACACAAAGAAAGGCTGGAACCTCAGCCAACATAAACCTGGCTCTGCAGGCTGCGTTCAGCAGCACCAATTTACACCAGCTGAAAGTCTTTCCCAAAATTTAATCACACGGAAGAAAAAGGCATGTGGAAGTAGTACCGCTTTGGTAATTGCACTGGCTTGGTCCCCACCATTCAGGAGTGACAGCCTTTCCTTTCCTGGCAGTGAGCCACTGTTGTGCTGACGGCTCTGGAGAAGAGATTAAAAGCAAAGAGTGGGTTAAAATAGTGTGGGAATGAGTCCCTTGGAACTTTACCGCCGGGTGGGTTTGAGAAACGGAGTGGCAAAAGTCAGCTTGTACTCTGTTAAGCAGGAGTGACCATTAGGACAGTGATTTTAGTATGGGATGAAAGGCAAGTTTGAGAGAGGGCACGGACACTCCTAAACCCACACCACCAAGATCAGATGGAGTTTGCTCAGATTTTTGTAATTCCCTGTTCGCAGCCTGTGCTGGGTGTAGTGGCATTGGCACGGTGTGTCCTACAAAGGTTGCGATCCTTAGCCTGGTCCTCCTTTTGATTCCTATAGGCAGGGTGAAGTTGCACATGGTGGAGCTAACCTAACTGCCTGTTGCTGTCAGAAGGGCACTGTGCTCCCTTTCCTCCTTGCCCTGGGTCTGACACTCCCCTTGATCCCATGGTAAGGTGATTCAGCTCACTGTGTTGACAGAAAACTACCAGCTTCTTTTTTCCTGGTCATTGTTTTGCTGGCTTAGTGAGTTGCGTTGGTTTAGCCTAGAGACAGGTAATTGCTTGTGTGAGCACATGCCAGGGAGACAAAGTCCAAAGGAGGAGATGTGTTCGCGTTTGGTGGTGTTGAACCTTAGACGTGCCTTTTAGGTGATAGTTTCACAAGCACTTAAAAATGGCAGGAACTGGCCCTGCTGCTGAAATGCTTGCTCCTCCCCGTCTCCGTTGTGGTTCCCAATCTTGTGCCGCTGTATCTGTTACCCATTGTGAGTGATGATGTGTGGGAGAAAGATCTGGATTAAAATAATAAAAAAAAAATCGGAGTTAGTTTTAATCCGTGTCAGATTTCCAGTCTAGTTCATTGCACAAGTACTAGAGCCAGTGCAAGCCAAAGGGTGCAGCTGCACAGAGGGCAGGTGGGACGGTGCTTTTGTCTGTGTTCTCACTGTCGGAACAGCTCGTCTGCCACTGTGCTCTCTTAGCAGCTTCAAGAAAAACTGATTTTCACAAGGAAGGGGTCTAAACAGACCCTCACAGCCTATATACTTCTAATTATCTGGAATACATACTCCCTGCCACAGGGCTTTCAGAGTTGTCGGAGCTGATCTCTTGCATAGCACAGAGCAGAGGATGTTGTAAATGAACTCTATGTCAGCCGGAGGCATTTTAGCAGGGATAAATCTATCCTCTGCAAAGATGCTAAGGGAGCCAGTCCTGTCCGTAGGCAAACTGCTTTAATGGTTAATTAGCTTCACTGTAACATATTTACCCCCCCCCCAAGTGGGTTTTCTAGCATTAATTTACAGCCACCAGATTTGATGTCTGCCTGCTAACACAAAATAACCAACATTTTAGTTATTTTAATTTATTCAGTGCCTTACTGTAACACTCATCATTCAGTAGGAACATATCATCATCATTGTGATATTTTTTTTCTAAATAGCGTCTTCTTTCCCCACTTTCTTCTGCATTACCGCTCTGTTTGCATTTTGCAAAAAGAATTTACATTCACCTCCTTTT
The DNA here is from genome assembly GCF_947461875.1 of Haliaeetus albicilla. Classification (NCBI taxonomy): domain Eukaryota; kingdom Metazoa; phylum Chordata; class Aves; order Accipitriformes; family Accipitridae; genus Haliaeetus; species Haliaeetus albicilla. The sequence goes on from NC_091491.1 coordinate 6,601,508, forward strand.
ACATTGCATCTGTTGACATTATTGGCAGTCAAATAGTTAATGTTGACATTTTAAGTTGGTGGTAGATTTGGACATAAGCAATAAAGCAAATGAGCAAATGCTGGCACAGAGAAGCACATATTGCTCAGCTGTGGTTTATGACTGATGTTTACATTTGCATTGAACTGAGGCTTGGGAGGGTACAACACTGTGATTAAAGTTTATATTCTGGAGAATCTGACTGCATCACGTCGACTAGGTAACCTGGTCACATTTCATTATTGCTGAAAAGATGCATTTAGGTTTTTTTTGTAAACTGACTGAAAATTTCAGGTACTTATTTTGTTCTCACGGAGAGAGGTTGGAATTGAATGAGGAGAAAAAAGCGTGGAGGAAACTGAAAGCTACTTAGCCTTAAATGCCTGTCCCAGAGGAGGCGGCCGAAGTGCAGTTTTCTGTGTTATGAGTAGGATAGATTGCTTCTTCCTTAGGCTGGATGTGTACAGCTGGGATCAGTTTGTCCTGAGCTGGAGGGAGTGGCTGATGAAAGAGCTGCTGAAACTGCTAAGTGACGTTTTCTGTGAAAGTCTTTAGGATTATATAAACTTGGATTAACTGTGCAAGGGTGTAAGTTCTCTTCAGTCATTTTTGAGGCAGCTGTGTTTTAAAACTGTATTCATAAACTTACCCACTTGAAAACTAGTTATTTTCTTTTGGTTTTGTCTTTGTTCCCATTACTTTGTCCAAAGCCTGCTCCAGGATTGCACTGCTCTGGTAGAAGGATTCTAATTTCTAGGCAGAGTTTATTTTTATGTGATTTATCTCTATTTCTTTTGCCAGTGTTGTCCTTTATCTCACCACCTTCCTTCTCTAGGGCTTATACCTTTCCTCTTCACCTTGGCAAGGAGGGTAGAAGATGACAACAAAGCACTTTGCTGAAGGTGTGGAGGAATTGGCTTAGAAAGTTTTGGGCATTTTAAAAAGATTACTTAATGACGGTACCTGCAGAATTCCTCCAAAACGGGATCTTTCAAAGCTGAGAAATCAGGCCTTCCAGACCATGAGACTAATTGGAAAAAATAAAAAGGGAAATTAAAATGATGTTTCTTTGTGGTGTTTGAGCCATTAGAGTGGGTCTGGATTTGAGATTTCCAGGAGAAACTAATTTTTCTTTCTGAAAGCTGCTAGTTTAATGCAATCACTTATGCCCAGGCACTGGGCTTTTGGGAAGGAAGTCAATTATAACTTGCAGAAATAGGCAAAACTGCATTTGTAAATGATTGGTAACTCTAAACAACTGCAGACTGAGGGGATTTGCACCCATTTGGGCCCGAATTTATACTTAAATGGGTCTTGCCTTTATTACTACTTAACAAAACTTAGGTAAATTTTCTTCTGACCAAGGTTGTTTTTATTTTTTTTTCCCTGCACGCCATCAGTCCCTGTGCTCTGACCACTATTATATCTTGAGAAGGAGCAGAAAGGAACTACCTGACAACGTGAGTCAGCAAAAATCATCTACATCATTGTGCAGGGTTTTGGGGCTGGACAATAGTATTGCAGCAGGGATCCGGCATTCCCGGTTTGTAACAGTGCTACAGGAGAGGGTGGCTGGTTATTGCTATTACTGCGTGAGCCTGTTTATGAACAAGCACCAGTGGTGTTTGTGCCAGTGATGGCAACATCCCAAAATATAAAAACAGATTCTCTGAAGTGCATTAGTGCTTTAGGGAGAAGATTTAGGAGAAGGGTGCTTGCTGTAAGGATTTTGCAAAGTAAGAAGGATTTAAGAATATGATAAAGAAATGCAGACAGATGTGAGGCAGATGGTTTAATACATTGTATCTCCACTCTCTGATTTCTGTAGTGTCTCTCGTCTTCTATGCCTTGTATATCGCCTGTCTGTTGTGTAGAAATTTTCCCTGCAAGTAGCGACTGAGTCACTTGGTGCACATTTCCTCTCCCTGTTTTAGTACGTGAGGTCGAATGAAGAAGTCAGCAGACCTGTGTTTTCCGAAGATGGTTGTGTCTGAACCACATCACATTGAAAATGTAACCTTTAAAAGAGGGTCAGGGAATAGAAGTTGCTTGATGCATGGGATGTTAGTGTCACAGTCTAAATTCAGTGGCATGGGATGCAGAAATGCCCATTTCTCATTAGTTCTGAATCTTCCCAGAATTTCCCTGTTGAGTATCTTGCTAAGGCTTTTAAATTGGTCAGCAATGTGAAGCTCTTTGCTCATGAGATGAATCATCATTAGTCATAAAAGATTCCTTACCTCAATGTCTTCCCATGATGAGAGAGGAAAGTAGAGAGAACACATTTCAGCCTCACTCCTGCTAAATGATGCCTGGGAAAGGAAATCCAAGTTTTATTCTCTTTATGAAATGCTTGTTTGATTGATTGATTTAAAGTTATTGGAAATTTAGCACTAACTTTTTCCTAATGCTGGCTTGTCTTCCATCAAAGCAATTAGTATAAGCCAGTTGATAAAGGGTTAGTATACATGGACTAGCGTTTTCAACAATAGTGGGGTTATTCTAACATCCTCTCCTGTTTGTAGGTTGTCCATGGGGAATTGTGGTTAACGGTTCTTGTGGACTCAGTGAGCTGCATACAAAACCACAGACAGATATCCCAACCTTCCTCTGCTTTTGGTTGCAGGGAGCGGGGACTAACGGTATTCGGCTGACCATGGAGAGCGCTCTGACAGCCCGCGACCGTGTGGGGGTGCAGGATTTTGTCCTGCTTGAGAACTTCACCAGCGAAGCAGCGTTTATTGAAAATCTGCGTAAGCGCTTCAAGGAGAATCTGATCTATGTGAGTTCATCGGTGACCTGAATTTGGGTGTTTGCTGCAGAAGGCATACCATAGCTTTGCTCTGCAATTGGATTTGGAGATGGTGGTATCAACTTTAATAGGCCATGGTTGCTTGTGTCAGAACTAGTCTGGGATACTGTCATGTTAACAGATGTAGGGACTCATTGCAGTGCTCCAATTGAGGTCTGCTGGCATTTACAGGTCTTGTCAGCACTGAAAATCCAACTCACACTACATTCTTCCATCTCATGATTTCACTCTGTGGTGGGCTTTCAGCAACCCCAGGCTTGAATTTGATCCTAATTGGTATATATACAGAAATACCTATGTCAGAAATAATCCAGTATTCTTGCTTGTTAGAAGCATGAAAACTGTTTGCAGGTGCTGTTTATCCAGCAAGGATAACATCTCTAGTGTAACTCCCCCAGTGTCATTCTCACTGCACTAAGAGGTTGCTTCTTCAGCACCCTTGGCCTCTTTGGACGCCCTCAGCAGCATCCCCAGTGCAGCGCCGCAGGCAGCCCTTGTCAACAACATACGGCCTTCAGAGCAGCCTGGGCTCTCAGAGAATCTGCTGCCAGACCTTCTGTAACCTCTCTGCTTTGTGTTCTCTTTTTCAGACATACATTGGCTCAGTTCTGGTGTCTGTTAATCCATACAAGGAACTGGAAATCTACAGTAAACAGAACATGGAGCGATACCGTGGTGTCAGCTTCTATGAAGTTTCTCCTCACCTGTGAGTGGCCTGTGGGTAAACAGTGCAGTTTGTGCCGTTCCCACACAGGCGTGTGCAATAATAACATGTGAAAACACGCAAATAGGACTTTTCCTCGTCCCAGATGCAGCGCTAAAAATCATAGGGATATAAAGGATCCTTCGGAGGGTGTGGTGTATGGCTCTTTCTATTCCTGTTCCTCTCTCCAAAGAGGATGAGTTGCCTTTGCAAGAGCAGTATTTGGAAAGGGAGTTGGTTCCTTCCTGGCTGGAGGAACAGAGCTGCTTACCCAGCCCTGGCAGGACAGGAGTTCATTGTTCCAGGGTTACTTGGGGTCTGCGTGTCCGGGCTGTGAGTTTCCCCTGCTGCTACATCGCTCATTCAGCATAAGGCTAGCTAGGGGAAAGAGTGCGTCTATATGTGTGGTGGTTTCTTTCCTACCTCTGCTGTTACTGCCTGACCAATATTTATCTGGTATTTCCCTTGTTGCTAAGATACCATCAGCCTGTTGGAACAAGGAATGTATTTATTTACATGGTCTGGCCTGGTGAGCATTCCCAATTTCCCATTTAAAAAAAAAGTTTGAGGTTTAAAGTTATTTTTGAAAGCATTTGAATTTTTTTATCAGACAGAAAGAGAGAGATGACTGAGAGCACAAGACATTTGGCTCCAAAATGTTTTCTTTCAGGACCAAGGGCCAAATTCTGAGCACCTCTTGGAGGTTTTTTTTGTGGTGTGTGTGTTTTTGGCTTTTTTTTTTTTTAAAGAGGTCTTGGAAGAGTAAATGATATTATTGAGCGAACTGCTTGGATTGTTTCTTATTACTGGCACATAGCCCAGGAGAGTAAGCAAACCAGAATGCGCTGCAAGCACAGAGAGGGAGAGAAACACCATTACTTGGGAAAGTCTGAACACTTGAAGTTGTACTTGTTACGATAAAAATGTGATTTTTATAGTGTTTCAGGCTTTTTATGTGGACCTATATGGGGAACAACTAAACCTAAAAAACCTGCATTCAAACCTGCTGAGTTCGCCCCTTGATCTAGATGTGTCAGTACGTGGTGTCTGTGTGCCCCAACTAAGAGATCTGCCCCAAGGAAGTAACCGGCAGGGGCTTAAATCGGCATCGGGCAGTTTGTGGCGAGGCAGCTGAGAGGGTGCAGGGGTCGCAGCTCCGGCCGCAGGCTGTCCAGCCTCACCCCCAGCCCTAACTCCGCTGTCAACCCTTACTTGCACATTGTTGTTGCCGCATGGGTTACCTTCAGCCCTGCCTTCCAGGCGGAGACCTGGCCTCGATGCAGCCACTTTTGCCTGCGATCAGGGCACTCTTAAGGGCTTCTTTGTCCTTAGGTGAGAATTTTGTGACTCTCTGGAAAATCGTTGGGACTTTGTGGCTACCTTTTTATTTGTGTGCAGTAGGTACGGGACTGAGCATGATGGCAATGCTCACACATAACATGAAGCGCTGAGCAGATATGCTTTAATTCCTGTATATGCTACACAAAGTGACTTAAATCACAAAGCAGCTGATTATTTCTTAGGCTGTTCTCTTTTCTTGTTTTAACGAGTCCCATAGGAAATGCAAAATGTGCAGCTCGTAAGGAAACCCTTGAGAACTGTGGTACCGAATACCAGTGATGCTTCAACTGGGAAAACAGTATTTTTTTGTTAACTGTTTTTATTGTTCCATTAAAAAACATTACATTATTTGATTATTTACATTACATTATTTGATTATTTATGCATTTAAAAATACTCTGAGGAGCACTGAAACCCTCTGTAGTGTAGTACTCTGTGCTTCTCCTTTTACAGTGTTTCAGGTGTCTTTTTTCCTCTTTCTCTTATTCTAAACTGATTCTAGAAAGCCAAAATACTTCAAGATGGCTATTCCAGTGTCAAAATAGTTTAAGGCTAGGCCTGAGCGGTGGGTTCTCTGGGAAGCGCGTCACATGTAGTCATTCAAAGGAGAAAAGTTATCCCTATGGGCTTGAAACACAGCATACTTCCCAGTGTGATCTCTCGCATCCTGTCCTATTTATAGCCTGCTGGGGGCTCAGAGATGGTGACTACAAATGGGACCATAAACATCTTTAAGTAAAGTGATTCTGTATGTGGTATGCATGACTGCTAGCTTTCTGCTTGAACTTACAGTGCTATAAAATCACCCAATAAAGGCACGCAGTCTAGAGGTAGTTCTTAAAATTTAAATGAAATTTACATTTATTCAGCTGTTTTCAAAATACTCCAGAGACAGAATTTGGATGGGAAGAGAAGGACTTGATGACTTTAGTGGGGTAAGTGTGCAGTTGTGTTGCTAGGTAGCTCATTGGTGTTGCCTTAGCACCAAGTATTAATAGACTTGAGAAGGCCACGGCTGTTATTTTGGTGTGATTATTTCTTATTAATTTCACAGCATGAAAGTTGGGGGGGAAAAAAAAAAGCAAAGCTACTGAAAGGTTGTCAGGTGTATGAAGACAGGATATCTGCTTGATTACCACATGTAAGACAGCTGAAAGTATTGTTATGGAGGTCTTATATGAGAGCATCGTGAAGGGCTAACGCTCCTCTTCTTTTATCCTCTTCCATTGCACCTATCTGGGATAGTTGCCACCATTGTCAGGCTCGTCCTCCTGCTCTCTGGTGGTGTAAAAGTGTGTGTGTGATTCTTGGTATAAGATCCTGTCTGGTCTATCACAGGGAGGAAAAGAGAAAGAAAAAGCAGCAAAGGCAGAAGCAGGGCTCCAGAGCCAGCAGCAGTAAACTCTGGCTGTACGCAGGCAGGAGGAACCATCTGGTATTTTGGGTAGCGTTTGGCCTAAGTTGGATGGTAGCTTAAGTAACCTGCAGGATGCTGTGCTGGCTTATCCCATTCTTTCTAGAATCCAAGAGAAGCGGCGAGAGGTTGGGTACTCTGGAGCCACATTATAGGAGCCACCCAGAGAGCAAAGTCCAGTTATGACCTTCTGAGTGTGTCATCACTTAAAAGACAAGATAGAATAAAGATTGATGGAAAACAAGATGTTTCTTGAATGTAAAGCTTTTTTGTCCTGCAGTACCAATGTTGAGAGATCATGCATATTTATAAAAGTAAGTTTATCTGCACCATTTAGTCGTCTTCTACAGAAACTCTTCTCATCACAGAGAGTCAAAAGAACAATTTTTAAAGGAATTTGATAGATTCGTGCTATCGCCCTGCAGAAACTTGGCTCGGTGGTTAAGATGTATATAGAAATGTCAGCAGTCTCCTGTGTCATCACCAGTGTGTGGAAGCAATATGCTCCAGCCCATGGGCACATACGTCTTTCTGCAGTGTCTCTGCTAGGAGCTCACACCGTGGGATAGTCTTAGCTGAGGAGTCTCTGCCCTTCACTTGTGGAAACAAACTAATGCCCGATTATCGTTGTCCCTTAGCTACGCTATTGCAGACAATTCGTACCGCTCCCTGCGCACGGAGAGGAAGGATCAGTGTATTCTGATCTCTGGGGAGAGCGGGGCCGGCAAAACGGAGGCCACCAAGAAGATCCTGCAGTACTACGCCGTGACCTGTCCAGCCAGTCAGCAGGTTGAAACCGTGAAGGACCGCCTGTTACAATCCAATCCCGTCCTGGAGGTAACTCTAGAGCCCGCAGCGTGGAAACTTGACATTGAGTCATACCGGCAGCGCTCACATTTTCCAGCTGAGGGGGTGGGGGCAGCTGGACCCCACTGGGCATGACTGAGCTGTCTGTGCAGAGCGGATAGTGTATTCCGGGAACACCGGTTCACAGCACACGGGCAGATCGTTTGCACTGCACACAGGGGAATCCCAGTCTGCTTCCAAGCCAAGGAAATGGCCGTCTGCTGCTGAACTCACTTGGCCCTTTCCAGTCCACCAGGAGCAATTCTGGAGTGGCCGGGCTGCAGGGAGAGAGAGGCATTTGGCGTGGGAAGGGTTGTGGTGCGCTGCATAAGTTTGCAAAGCCAGAAGCGGACGCGTCTGCTGTGGGCAGCGTTGCCCTCTGTTAAATGCATTTGTGGGTGTGTTTTCTAGTGCCGTGGTGTCCTCTAGTGTCCAGTGCTGCGCTGTCTTTGTAGTTCCCTTTCATATTTCTGCTCTGTGCTCAAATGCGTGCTGCGTGCATGGGAGAGGTGTGCTCCCCGTGAGGGAGGAAAGCCTGGCAGGCCTAGGCCTGTTAGGATAGTGCCTGCCGTCAGTGGAGCTGCGGGTGACTGTAAGCAAATAGCTGTGATGAAAGAGGAAGCTTTGAAAAGACTGTCAGACGTGACATATGTTGTCAGCAGTGAACTGGCATTAAAATACGCTTGGTGGGGGGGTGGAAATGTTTTCAGAGGCATGCTCCATCTGCAGTGCTTGCACTGGGTGTAAAGATCAGCATTAGAATTTGGGTAGCAATCTGTTTCCTTCCTGGTTTCCCTTGCAAAAAGGAAAAACTTAGGCTTCAATGGCTGTAAAGAAACAATTGGCAGCTTCACCAGAGTGTTTATAAATAATCTTATTTGATACTTAATTTATTTTCCTCTAATCGTTTTCATTTCAGGCCTTTGGAAATGCAAAAACCCTTCGGAATGACAACTCCAGCCGATTTGGGAAATACATGGATGTGCAGTTTGATTACAGGGTAACTTAAAATCTGTTTTATACTTCAGAACTGCTCCTGGTCATAGCAAGTCTCTGTTGCCTGTGCTTTCTTGTACGGATGCGTGCATGGAGTGATTGTTTTGCATTCCCTTGCCAATGGCATAAGCAGAGTCTGTGGTAGCAAACTTTGGTTCCAGAGGATTTTATAGTACACACTTTCCTTTCTTCCTTCCCTCATTTCTCTATATAAGGAGATAGATTAAATCCTCTTATTTCTAGGGTGTATGTGCACCATGCAAATGGATGCTCCCAAACTAAATCCACATAAGCCAGCTGCGATCTGAAGAAAATCTCTATCCTGTGTAACTTTGCATAGCATTTGTTTCGATTCTGATCCAAATTGTCCCATACTATGAAGACTAACATAGTGCAAGAACCAAGTAGCTTGGCATACTGCAGTCATTTAAATGTCTCGGTATGTAATCCCTCCACACTCACAGTTTTGTTGCTTTTCCATTGTGTTGAATTCCTCCTTAGAAGGAATTTTACACAAGTCAAGATCCCATTCAGTATGTGCTATAGCCACGATCTGTATAATGGTATGTTATTGTCACTGGATTGCTCATTTTGCATACATGTCAAAACTCACATTGCCACTATGTTTTAGCTGAAATAGAGATGTGATACAAAATGACAGATTGTTTTCTGTGTTCTCCTAGGCTATCATTTTGTATCCTATTTGTCTTTGAATAGACCACCAAGAAGCAGAAATATTTTCCTCTATGTTGATGAACTATTTCAATGTATCTGGTTTGATTTAGGGGGCTCCTGTTGGGGGCCACATCTTGAACTACCTCCTGGAGAAATCCCGAGTTGTGCACCAGAATCATGGAGAGAGGAACTTCCACATTTTCTACCAGCTGCTAGAAGGAGGGGAAGAGGACTTACTGCGAAGGCTGGGCCTTGAAAAGAGCCCACAACAGTATCACTATTTAGTAAAGGTGTGCATTAACTAGTAATTCTTACAATATCGTTGTATTATAGGACCGATATATTCTCAGTTGACTTTGTAGTTTCCTTCCCTCACTTCAAAAATAACAGTGAAATGACTGCTATAAAAAGAAACATATGGCAGAAGTGTATTGAGCATGAGTAATATATCTTTGACAATTATTTACTTATTTATATCAAACTGTCTTTTTAGGGTCACTGTGCAAGGGTCAGTTCCATAAATGATAAAAATGATTGGAAGATTGTGCGAAGAGCCCTGTCCATTATAGGCTTCAATGACAACGAGGTGGAGGTAAGACATGTTTAACAGCACAGCTGATTTTCCTACTCTTAAGGAATTTTTCTGCTTTGATTCGTTATTTCTGACCAAAGGCAGCCTTCAGAGTGAATGTATTCTCTGCAAAAATCCTGAAAAAAACCCAACCCAAAATGTTCTCATAAAATGTTAATTAACACAAAAATCTTACTGCCTTTTCTCACTGTGTGTTCACTTCATCATCCTGGTTTCTGCCTGTTGCTTTCATCCTAGGATTTGCTGAGCATTGTGGCTAGTGTTCTGCATCTGGGGAACGTGCAGTTTGCTGCTGATGAGCAAGGAAATGCTCAAGTCACTACAGAGAATCAGATTAAATACCTGGCTAGGGTGAGTATCACCAGTTAGAGATGTATTACATTAACTATGAATTAGAGAGGTTTTTCCTTATTTTGAATGTGGTACCATCGTATCATTTTAGAATATGATTTAGAAGTTTTAATAAACTTACTTTTTATTTGACTTAAATAAAATGCAAATATTAACATCAAAACCCTTTAACTGACAACTTCTCTATTTATCACTTGATCCACCACAGACTTGAGGTTTTCACCTTCAGGCAGTGGGGTAGTAGACCTACTCCAGAGAAGAGTTTTAAAGAAAGAACCCTGGTGGCTTTGCTGAGTCAGTTCTTTGTGCCAGAACAATCAAGCCAATTTATTTGTTAGGTCATATCACTGCCAGAAAGGAGGTGGTGTGTGGGAGGAAAGGGAAGGATTGACGTTGCAAGAAGTCTTGCAGTACAAATGGGAAAATAAAGGGTTGTTTCACTGGACTGTGCTTTTGAGGACTGGCCTTTCTGATCTCTTAAAACTATTACCGATAAATTGAACGTACTGCTTCATAATTTAATATTCTACTGCTTTGCAGCTTCTAGCAGTTGAAGGCTCTGTTCTTCGAGATGCATTGATCCATAAGAAGATCATAGCAAAAGGGGAAGAGGTAAGAACATGAAGCGGGATCCCCACTGGGGAGGCACATGGAATTAAATCAAGCTAGTGATACACCGTCAGCTCTTTTACCAGGACTAAAGAGTTCACTTCTCACTTGTCAAAAGAGGTTGTCAGTGCAGGAGTCCCACAGCCTAATGGTGACTTGCAGCCTGTACCGCTGGGAGACAGTGATGTGAGCTGAACCCAGACAGGATGCCGTTGAGTGGGTGTTTATTAACAATGAACTAGGGAAACTTAATCCCTCAGTGGAATGGCTGTTGAACGGCTGTTGTCTCCTTCTGCATGCAGCTAATCAGTCCTCTGAACCTGGAGCAGGCAGCCTACGCAAGGGACGCACTTGCTAAGGCAATATACGGACGCACTTTCTCCTGGCTGGTGAACAAGGTTAACAAGTCTCTTGCTTACAAGGTAAATGAACCTTTTGTTTGGTGATGTCCAACCAAGCGTGAAAGGAAGTTTTGAATCTTTTAGCTGCAAAGCAGAGAAATGGTAAGCTCCATGCTGCCCAATGATTTCTAAATTAATTTGTTTTCCATTAAGAAGAAGGTAAAGAGTAAATGCTGTAACTAAATGGGTAAGATCTAGTGATGGATTGTAGCTTTGCGTACATATCGACATTTATTTTTTGCCCTATTGCAGGAAGGAGAGTTTCCGGGCTGGAGAAGTACAACAGTTCTAGGGTTGCTTGATATCTATGGCTTTGAGGTTTTCCAGCACAACAGGTTTGTTTCAATCAGTGTCTTTTGAGTAAACTCTGCATGACCTCATTCATTATAGTGGTTTTTTGCCATTGTGAAATAAGATATTATTCCATCTCTGATCTCTTAGTAAGAGAGAGAGATGACGTTTCAACTTCAGGAAATCAGTTGAATAACTGATAATCCCAGGGCTTCTAACACTTGGGACATCCAGCTAATCTTTAGCATTTACAGCTGTTAATGTTCCTGGTATTTTTAAAGAGACTGTTGTCTTTTGGGGGCATACTCATGCGATAGCTTGAACTATGCCTTTGTCTAGCTCTCTGGCACAGTGGTGGCTGTTGTGGCATCTTTCCATGGTGGTGCGAATGGGAAAACACAGCTATAAATCTCTGACTGTGTCAGAATCTGGAACCTGACTCTGGCAGATAGCAATGAACTGAGACTCTCAAATTTGCAGTATTATTGGGCTCTTCTTAAAGGTTTTTGTGTTTCCCTGTGTTGCACCCTTCACGTCCATTTTTCCTTCCTTCTGGAACTCTTTCATGAGATCCACTAAATAATAAACTTAATAAATCTATACATTCAGTAAATAAATATTTCACAAAATCTGTTTCTCTTGATTTACACAGAGGTATTCATGCTGCTGCCCACTACTTATAGCTTCTTTTACTCATGGTACAGTGTTAGTGATTATTTTTCTGATTTTTGTTTGCAGCTTTGAGCAATTTTGTATTAATTATTGTAATGAAAAATTGCAGCAGCTCTTCATAGAGCTCACATTAAAGTCAGAGCAAGAGGAATACGAGTCAGAAGGCATAGCGGTAAGAGCCAATATCATCACTTCCACTATCTCCTTTGTAGCACCTCCTGCAGGCCAGGGGACAGATTAGAAAAGGAGCTGCTCATAACGGTCTGCAAAGTAAATCAATCAAAGAACTTTCCTTTTTCCTTTCTTTTCCAAACACTTTGGTAACTCTGATACAGCTAGAAGTGAGTAATGCCATTCCAGTCTTTGATAGAAAAAAAAATGCTCTTTAGGAAAACAAATTTGATGAGTGAAAAAGCTTTGTTTCAAATTTGACAGAAAGATTATTTAAGTACAATGCTGTCTGAAATGTTCTGAAATTTTCATGCTTTTTTCCAGTCTAGAATTGTTTTGACCCAAGCGTGATTTCTTGTCTTTGTAGTGGGAACCGGTTCAGTATTTCAATAACAAAATAATTTGCGATTTGGTGGAAGAGAAATTCAAAGGCATCATTTCTATTCTGGTGAGTTGACACCTTTTTAAATTAAAAATTTGGAGCAGTGTAGTGGAAAACAAGGGGAAGAAAAAGGTCTAAGCTTATATTAAGATTAGTTGGGCAGGTGGGAAGAACTACGATACACTGAACAGTGACACCACGAAAAGTCATATTGTATCACCTCCCTCTGCTCTTGGGAAAGAAGCTTCCAATCCAGGCACTCTGGAAGGAGGAAAGTGTTTTCCTTTTCGGCTCAACAATTCTTCATTTGTTGAACTAAGAGCTGGCTTACCTGTTAAAAGGCCAAAGGGTCAAATTGGGGCAGTGTTTCAGTGAGACAGAATTAGAGCTAGCCTGTGTGCTGACAAGCGCAGTAAGAAATCAATACTAGAATGCGTGTGTTTGTAGGATGAAGAGTGTCTGAGACCTGGGGATGCCACAGATACAACATTCTTGGAGAAACTGGAGGAAACTGTGAAGAACCACCCTCATTTTCTCACGTGAGTGTTCGCATAGCTGAGGGCAGTTACGCTGGTAGGATCCAAGTGTGTGATTGAGCCTAGAGCTTCAATTATTCCTAGATAACATTATAACTCATTGTGTGTATAGCAGTAGCATCCTAAGTATACTGAGTCCCACATAAAAGATGATCGTGTTTTCTTTTGCAAAAAGATTAGATTGTGAGTTAAGGTAATACAGAATAAGTCATCAACACTAACTGCCTTGCTTTTCTCAAGACCATGCTTCAGAATACAACAGGAGCAACAAAACTTTTGTTACTGACTTGCCCCTTCACTGATCCCTTTCTGGCATCCTGCTGCTAATAATGTCCAAGGAATTTACAGGCTTGCAGCTTCTTGGCTTTTCCAAGATCTGGCCCAATACTTCGGGTCTGACAAACTCACTGGTTTGGAATATTAGGCCAGATCATTCCCCACCATTGATGACCCAAGTCAGGCCTAGGCATAACTAGAACATGGAGCAGAATTTTACTGGTAAAGATAGTGTTCAGAGGTGTATATGCATTAGAATGATTGCAGAAGTGTTAGTGCTTTTGAAATTGAGAGATTTGTATTGCACTAACTCACCTTTGTGCCCATCTCCTTCCCAGACGATATTGATATCCTTCTCTGACTTTGGTAACCTATCCATATTGCTGCCACTCCAGTTCAATGGGTGTGAATCCCATGTTTCACCTTTCAGGTTGTTTACTTCAGTTTTGGAGCTCCAAATGTCTTTTTATTCTTACTGGGTGTTCTGCTTATGCTCAGATCAGGATCTGTATGGCATCTCATGGGTATGCCAGCATGCTGCCGGCATCTTCACTGCCCTCTTGCCTGCTGCCTCTACTCTAATTTCATGTGCACGCAGAACCACTCTGCAACCTTGCCAGGAAGCTGAAAGTTCATCCATTTGAAATAAACATAAATACATTTTGTGGCACTTTTATGATTTGCTGGTTGATACCTCTCTATTTACTTTTGGTCTTGAAAATCAGCAAGTCAGATTTATTCCCTGCCCGCCCCGCCTTCTCTGTTCACAGAGTCCCACTCTGGGATCAGATGCCATAGGGCTTTTTGAAGTGAATCCCCGCCGTGAAACAAATGTTTGTTTCTCATGAAGCTTCTTCACTTTCTCACCAGGCACAAGCTCGCTGACCAGAAGACTCGCAAGTCACTGGGGCGGGAGGAGTTTCGGCTTTTGCACTACGCTGGAGAGGTCACCTACAGTGTTGCAGGTAAGTGTGTGCGTCCTCTCTGCTGTCTCTCTTTTCTCTTCCTCCCGTCCTCTGCCCTTTGAATTAAAACAGCTTCACTATAAAGAAAAGTCTGGGCATAGAATACATCCACACATCGTTTGATTAACCAGATTAATTTCCCATCTCAAACTCCTGCCTTGTTGTGAAGTTCCTGTGGAACAGCGGTGGCAGCCTGAGCGGTTTCTTTTTCTTCCAGGTTTTCTAGATAAAAACAATGACCTTCTCTTTCGGAACCTGAAGGAGGTGAGTGTGGATAGAGGACGTTTCCAATACTCAGCAGAACAAGAAGTTGGGTTTAGAATGGGGTGGCATCTGAGGGAAAAGATTCTTCTAGATTCCACTTGGAGAATGTGTGTCCATGGGGCTGCACTATGAAAAGACAAATTGCGGTGCCCAAAGTTCATTTTATTATTAAAAAGCAAAACAAAACAAAAAACCTCAAACAAACAGTTTTGTCCCATGTTTCTTTAATAGTTCTCTGAAGAATACTCTACTTTATCTCTGAAAATGTCTCTCTCTGCAGACCATGTGTAACTCTGAGAATCCTATCATAAATCAGTGTTTTGACAGGACGGAGCTGACAGACAAAAAGAGACCTGAAACGGTAAGAACACCAGAGCTGGATGGAAGTGTGACTACTTCCTCTTTTTAAAAGACATGTCATGTCTAACATGGTAATCTGAATGCAAGCCTCTTACATTTAAAGCTGGGAGACTGAGGTTTGTTCTGCAGTCACAAGTACCAGCTATGTTAAGTCATCGCTTCATACGTAGTTTTCTTTCTTTTCTCCTAGGCAGCAACTCAGTTTAAAAACAGCCTCTCCAAACTGATGGAAATTCTGATGTCCAAAGAACCCTCCTACATTCGTTGCATTAAACCTAACGATGCTAAACAGGCTGGTATGACCCTGGTGACTCTTCCTCTTTTTTTTATATGACAGCTATATATAGACCACTACATTCAGTCAGTGAGGCACAGAAAGGAGCTCAAATGAAGAAGTCCTCCAAGACTTTTTCATTTTGGGTCTGTGCCAGAGCTTCTTGTAGGGAGGTGGCAGCAGTACCAGCAGTCAAAATGGGAGCACTGGTCTTGGGTGGAGTAGGGTCATGTTTAAAGTGAAGAATTACTAACCTATGTAACTTCCTTTTAATGACCTTTATACTCATTTCTTCCTCCTGAATGTATAGAACATCCTAAAGGAGAACTTCTTTTTGGAAGTAAATATAAATGTATATTAAAAGGTGGCTGCAGGGGGGGAAGACAGGAGACACGAAGTAAGTTGTGTGGGACTTGCACCATGAGGATGGGTTAGAGGTTGAAGATGACTGTGTAGGATATAACCAAGAACTGAGCATTCTCCTTCTCCAGATGAAGGGACAGCTACACATTAATGATGTTTCTCTATTTTCATGTTCTCTCAAGATCGATTCGATGAAGTTCTAATCCGACATCAAGTGAAATACCTAGGGTTGATGGAGAACCTCAGAGTGCGCAGAGCTGGGTTTGCATATCGAAGAAAATATGAAGTTTTCCTGCAGAGGTAGGATTACCTTGGACTTCTCTCTCCCTGCTGCTCCCTCCCCCTGGTTTTGGTCCCACAGATGTTTGAGGCTGAGGAGCTGTTCTGAACAGCAAAGAGGCAGCCCTTATACCTGACAGACTTATTTTCTTGAGGGAGCACGAAGCATGGCTTCTCTCCCTTCCCATTGCCCTGTAAGGATTGGACTTCTCTCCCCAAGATTTCTTCTGCTGTCAATTTACAGGTACAAATCACTTTGTCCAGAAACATGGCCTACATGGGACGGACGGCCCCACGATGGGGTGGCTGTGCTGGTGAAGCATCTTGGCTACAAACAGGAAGAATACAAAATGGGACGGTTAGTTCTTCTGTTTTCTTAATTTGAGATTGTGAATCATTAGACATCCGTGTCATTGCTTTTAAATAAGGCTTCTCTATCTAATGGGTGAGGAAAGATTAGAGATCCCAAAGGGGATGCTAAAGGCAGGAAGCAAACTTCTCTGGCATGTTAAACGTAATTCTGCATTTCTATTTCTAGAACAAAGATTTTTATCCGCTTTCCCAAGACCTTGTTTGCAACGGAAGATGCTCTGGAAGTGAGGAAGCAGAGTCTGGGTGAGTCACACACACTGCAGTAGCTTCATGGACATTTAGCTGTCTGTTTTCTGTTTGGGGTTGGTTTTTTTGGTTGGTTTTTTTTTTTTGCCTGTTTGTTTAGGGTGGGGGGGATTTTTGTTTAAAGAGTTGTCCCTTTTTCTACCAAAATCTGCTTGGTCACAATTTCAAATTGCTGTTTTTCTTGCAATTTCAGCAACAAAAATGCAGGCCACGTGGAGAGGTTTCTACCGTCGAAAGAAATTCCTGCACATGAAACACTCAGGTATGAGAGAGAGGAAACTGCAGTGCTGGGTAACTGTGGTTTGAAGTGGCCATTGTTGTCAGAGATGACTTGAGTTTGATGTGCAGGAAGGAACATTCCCAAAGCCTTGCTGGAAGTAGAGTGGAAGATGTTGGTGTGGTACCCAGTCCTTCCACCTTTAGTCTGTGAGACTCTGAGCCAGAGAAGCAGACTTAACTCATGTTCACACAGCAGCCCCCATACAGTAGTTCCCATCTGCTGGTGCTTTTTATTGACATTTATCCATTGTATCATATTGTTAAGAACTAAATTATATTCTTTTCCATATGCCCCGTTGAAGGCTCTTTATTTCCAGAGCACTCTGTTGCCAGTTTTGTATGGAGTCGGTATTGGTATGAAGGAGCTCACTTAGTCCAAAATCTTCGTATTATTTTTAGCGATAGCTATCCAGTCCTGGTGGCGGGGAACCTTGGGACGCCGAAAAGCTGCCAAGAAGAAGTGGGCAGTAGAGACTATCAGAAGGTGCGTAAAGAATAACCCAAGCCATCAAATGGATACTTATTTCCTAACAATAGGATGACAAGAATAAACTTTCTTGTCATTACAGTATTGGAGGTTTTTTTAATATATTACAGCTATTAAATTAAGCCCAGAAAATGGTTGGATTGGAAGAGACCTCTAAATATCACTAATTTTGATCACTTTTCTAATAAAACTTTCTTCTTCCTCAGGTTCATTAAAGGTTTTATTTACCGGAACCATCCTCGCTGCCCAGAGAATGAGTACTTCCTCGATTACATCCGCTTCTCCTTCCTGATGAACCTCAAGCGTAATTTACCAAAAAATGTTTTGGACAAATCATGGCCAACTCCTCCTCCATCACTCTGTGAGGTAGGCACAACTGCACCAGGGTCAGGTGAATGACATGCAGGATGGAGGAGACTAATAGCAGTAGTGAAGACCACAGGCCACCAAAGGCCTGAGGGGACCCTCCTGCTATCAGAGAAGAACAAACCAGGTTCTTGCTCAAGTTCATGTGGCATTAACATCTCTACTAGTAGAATTAATCCAAACATCATCAAGTGGGTGTAATTAGCATATCTGTAAAATTACTAGAGCTGTAAGTATAGAAAGGTCTTGAGAGTGTGGTGCTGTTGCAACACCATTTTCTAATGGTTGTTCTCATGTTGCTGAAGTTCTCTTCCCTTTTTCTCTGAACAAATTAAGTTCCCTCTGGACAGTTAAATTGGCTGCAATGACAGTGTGGTTGCCTGTGAAGAACATATTAAACTTCCTCTATTGCCATTATTATTCTGCATCTGGCAGAACTGGGGTTTTATCTGACCAAAACAAAATATTGCAGAAAGTCCCAGTTATCTTATCCAAGGGTCCTTGTTTGTTTGGATTGCAGGTACAGCTGGAAGCGAGGAAGGGCAGAGCTGTGTAAAGTGGAGTGCTCCTGGTATTCATTCTCCGTTCTAAAGCAGCTGGAGAATGTTGCAGGGCAAACTCTCTTAGAAAGGTGGAAAATAAACTTCCTATTATTTAATTTTAAAAGTGACTCTGAGTAATGAAACAGTATTTTAATTCAGCAATGCATTTTCTGCAGTTGCTTCTCATCTGTCTTCCCTGTTTGAATTGGTTTGGCAGTAATTTTGAGCTACTTTCATTTACTGTGTGATTTCTTCTCAGGCATCCCAGCTCCTGCGACAGCTCTGTATGCAGAACATGGTCTGGACCTACTGCAAGAGAATCAGCCCAGAGTGGAAGCAGCAGGTACGAGACAGCTTTATGTCATTCCACAAACTATGCCAATGTTCCCAAGAACAGGAGGGGGTTCTCAGCATTATTTACTGTCAGAAGTGAAGGAAGGGAGGACACTACTACAGAGGGAGTCACAGAAGTGGTGGTGAGGTGGACAGGAACTCTTGAATCACTGCATTCTTCACTGGTTGGTTAACAGTTTCACAAGAACATTGTGATTATTTATTTTTTTACGTTAGAGACAAAAACCTAAAAGATCAGAATGTGCATAAAAGAAGAACCATTATATACATATTTCAATACATATTATTTAAACAGTATTGTGTATCCGTGCCCCTATATAATTACTATACTGAAAGGCCCTGTTATTCTTCCCATGGAAGATAAAAATGTAAGAAGCTGCATTATTCTGGTTGTAGCATATAAAGTAGAGTGCAAGAATTCTGCAGCCACAAAACCAATCATTTTCCAGACAGAGAAGTTACATGAACAGTTACAGCTGCTGTTCTGGCTAAAAAAGAATAAAAATGATACTGAGATTTGATTCATCTTTGTCATGGAAAGGTGGGGGGAGGGAATTTTTTTTTAATATTTAAAAAAAAGGGCCAGTAAGGAGACATAATAAGAAATGTATACATTAAACGATTTAGAAGTAAGAGTTAGGAGATTATAGTAATAGTTGCCATTAAATTAAGTTTTCTTTCATTGCATAGTATATCATACTGCTTATGAAGGCCTGCAAACTGTTAAGCACATGTAATAAAATGCTGTAGATTAGTTAGTGGCTGAGCCTGTGATTAAGGACACAGGATTAATACCAGCCATTACTGAGCTGGAGGTGGAAACTCAGCAGAACACTTTCTTTTCCCCAGCAAACCAGACTCACTAATAGTGAGTATCTTCTATCCCCATTTTTACCTGTAAATCATCTCAGGTAATAGCACCCGTAACATGCATTTGCCCTAAATAAAGCAAAGGGGCTTTCTTTCCTATTTTGACTCGTTCACTGGTTCTGTTCTTACTCCAAAGGAGTGCAAGTTAGGAGCCAAGAGCACAGGTCATATTTACTGTGTGGGGTGGCTCTATCCTGGAATACTGCCACTGCGAAAGGGACCAAAGGTTTGCGGTGACTAATCATCCAAACAGGAACTGCCAGAGCCATACAGTAGCTAATTGAATTGTACTGTTTGTCAGAGGATAAGATAGAGAATACTGAGTAGAGCAGAGAGCTGTAGTGAGTGTGTTACACAGTTGCTAATAAGGACATAACTTTTTTTTGTCAGTACTTCAAATAAAGATGTTGAATAGCTGAAAGGCTTCAGTGGTGGGGAGGAAATAAGGTGGGGAGGAAATAAACGGAAACATGAAAAAAAGCCACATGGGGTAGAGCAGGAGAACAAACTGGTTAGCTTAAGGAGGAAGAGGTTAAGAGAAACTACAGTGGGAGAATGCTGAGACTTTTTAAACGTGGGTATTATCAAAATCCAGAGACAAGATGCCATGTCCAGATAAATTCAAACAGGAAATACAATACATACTTTTGTGAGGAAAGAGAAAAGGAAAGTTTTTTTTCTGCCCTAAGGATAGGAGAGCTGTTGAAAAGGTAAGGAAGGCATGTATGGAATATCTTGTATAATTTTGTGACTAGTATGATTCAGGAGGTCAGAACTGAATGATGACTGCTAAAAAAACAAAAAGGGAAGATATCTTTTAAGATAAATTTAATCTTTTTATTAAGGAGAAATTTTATACTAAACAAGAATACATCTTTTGTCCTTGCAGTTGGAACAAAAAGTAATTGCCAGTGAAATTTTTAAGGGTAAAAAAGACAATTACCCTCAGAGCGTTCCTAGACTCTTCATCAACACTCGACTTGGTGAGTAGGTGTTGTGAAGTTTAACAGGAAGAAGAAAGGGGGGCATTAATCTACTCTTTTCTTGCTAAAAATGTCTTTCTGACACCAGCTCTTTGGTTTTAATGTAGGTAATGAAGAGATAAATGCTAAAGTCCTTCAGGCTTTAGAAAATGAAGCAATTAAGGTGAGATATGTGTCCTAACACTATTGTCAAGCTTCTGGAGTTACTCAGCAGAGTATCAGCAGATTAGATTTCTGAAGAAAATACAGCAAGAATTTTACATTAAGCTTGTAATACCTTAGAAGACCGTCTATGGAAAGATGTGATGGCTCATAGACAGGATTTAGAGATTTGGGCAAGTTTAACAATGTCAGTTAAGAATTGAAAGGGCTGCAGCTGGCATGGCTGGAGAGGAAAGGAGAAACGTACATAGACTGAAAATAAACCTGGCTTTTTCAAGCCCACAGTCAGACAGCTGTAGTCACGAAGTTATTGTTCATAATTCCTCCAGGTCAACAAGGAAGTCTGTGGCAGAACTGAGAATAGGACTCAAAAGAATTATCAGTACCTCCTGCAAGCTCTCTAGGCTAGAGGGACAGTAGCTGACAACTAAACAAATTGCATTTTTAGCACTGTTAACACTTATTTCAGTATGCAGTTCCTGTGATCAAGTATGACCGGAAAGGATACAAAGCAAGAGCACGGCAGCTGCTTCTTACCCAAAGTGCAGTCGTCATAGTTGAAGAATCCAAAATCAAACAACGTATCGACTATGCCAATCTCACAGGTAGGCATGGTAACATAAATGGGGTTTGGCTCACTTCACTGAAGTCAGACTTCACCTTGGCTACAGTTAAATAAGTAATAATAAAATAACCAACTTGTCTTTGTCCTGGACGAGAATGGAATTATCCAATACTGACAAGCATTTTAAAATCGGTAGTATCTTGAAACTGAGTTTTTCTAAAATCAAACTCCATAAAATGTCACAAAAAATTACTCAATTCATCTCCCCTAAGCCCCCTCTTAAGTCATTTCCCAATTGCACATCCCTCCCACAGGGGAGTTGCACCATTACACAGCAGCTGCTTGGGACACTGCTACAGCTTTCAGCCCTCTAAATATTTGACACGGGCTTGATACTTCTAGAGGGGGGAACACAGTCCAAAGGAGAAAACTGCTGAGTCTGTCTGGTGCATTGTAGTCATTACTTGGCTTTGTCCAAAACCTCTCACTTCACAGCCTCAGCTCCAGCACCCAGCTCAGCTACGATTCCTCTTTACAGCCAATTTTGGTGCTAATCATTTCAATGTTAGCCTGATGCAACTGTCTATCTATCTATCTATCTGCTGCATTTGTAACTGTCACCATTTGAAGTGGTTTCCAAGGGCAACACGAATCTGGGGTTCTATGATTCCCATAAGACACTATTATGGCAGAGATGTATGTTCATCTCTGCTAGGGTTGGGCTAGCTCTATTTAAATGGGTAATACAGTTTGTATCTAGTGTCAAGATACTAAAGTCCAAAAATAAACTATGAAGAAACAGACTCTAAGGAGCACAGTGCTCCTTAACTAATCCCTACCCATCTACCCCAGGGAGAGGATTTTTTTTCATTTGGCAAACAGGAGCAACTCATGGCAGAGGCTAAGCCTCTTGCTTACTGTGTGGTCAGAAGGCACTGCTGGCTAGATGAGTAGAAATGCCAAACTCGGAGCCCAAGTTGGTCACAGTGCAGCATAACGAGAACCTGCAGCAGCTCAGGACTGGATCTGCAAGGACCAATATGCCAGCGAGCAGGTGTGGGTTCAGCCTGTCCCCGAGCCTAGCCACAGAGCAAGCCAGGAATTTGCAGCGATGACAACTTTCTGGAGCCAAGCTCCTAGAGCAGCTCTTGCCCTTTCTTACCCAGTATTGGCAGTGGGGGGAAGACAACAGTGACCACGTTGTTCCAATTGTCCCTCTCCTTTGTAGTCCCCCAGTAATCACACCACTCATCCACCTACTGAGCTAGAATGAAGCATCTGTCCAGGGGCTGCTGAAAAGTAAAATTTTGGTCATAGGTCCCCTCACTGGCCAAAGCAGCTCTTTGTCAAGTCCATGACAGTTTGTAAACATGCATTCTTCCTACTTCTGATGGACAGAGGCATCTGAAAGTTTCTTTTCCATCTTAAAGAGCACAGTTCAAGCTGATTGTCTGTCACCTTGCAGGCTCTTCAGCCTCTCTGCTGACATGTTAGCACAGTGCTGCTGTGCAGCTTCTCAGCTGTCGGGTTTCTTGGAGTGGGAACAGAAGTCGCTGCGTTCCTGGGAGAGGTTCTGAAACACATGCAAGAATCCTAGCAGTGTTGCGTTGGGTGTCAAATGGCCATTCTCTTTTGCAGGCATCTCTGTCAGCAGCCTGAGCGATAACTTGTTTGTGCTGCACGTACACTGTGAGGATAACAAACAGAAGGTAGTGGGACTCATCCATCATTTCTCCAAACACCTCTAGAAAAAGTTTTAAAGGCACAAAGAGCAGAGGATCCAGCTGGGGGGGGAGAGCATACATGGTGCCATGTATGTAACTAACTTTGTGCCAGCTCTAAGTAGCATTTTACTTGTATTTACTTGTGCTCACACATGGGGTTCACCCCTGACTTGTTCACCAACAGGACTGGTGCTCTGATACATTGTAAATAAAGTAACTGCCACAGTGTGACCCACAACACAGAGAGGGTTGAGAGGCCCAGAGATCTCCAGGGAGCCTGGTCTGCTTGGAGAAGTGTTTTTGCATGCTAACCTATGGAGATAGTTCTGCCCCTGTTAATTACAGCATAATCATTTTGGTATACTGACACTGTAAAGCCATGATCATAAATCACTGTCCATCTTTCCCCCCAGGGAGATGTTGTACTTCAAAGTGACCATGTGATTGAAACACTAACAAAAACAGCCATGCAGGCAGACAAAGTCAATAACGTCAACATCAACCAGGGCAGGTGAGTGAAGCCAAGCCCCTCTTAGGAGCTGCCTTGGGTTTCTTGGGTTGGTTCTGAAGAAAGCTCTGCTTCAGCATTAAAGGGCTACAGAAACATACCTGTACACCACCAGAATGTACCCAATACATCTTAACTAAGGCTCCATTTCCTTAAATAAGCAGATCTATTGCAGCTAAGCATTAATACAAAGCAGCCCCTTACGTAGGAAAAGGGTAAATCTGAGCTAGCAGAGGGAGAGGTCACAAATACTCATCAAATCTGTTCTTACCTCTTTGCAGCATAAAATTTACAGTTGGGCAAGGCAAAGAAGGCATAATTGACTTTATATCGGGATCAGAACTGCTTATAGCCAAAGCCAAGAATGGCCATCTAACAGTGGTGAGTACAGGCTGAGGTTGGTAAGAAACAGTAGTTCTCACAGTGGATCCAAACCCAGGTTTTGGCATTAAACCGTATTTGCAGCAGACAGACATGTGGCTTTCTTGCTGAATGCACTGCCCTGGTCTACCAGCCTTTTCCCCAGTTGGAGCTGTGCATTGTGCTTCTCGCCCTGCAGTCCTGAGAGACTGCCAGGCTTTCACGAACTTATCAAGAGATTGCCCTATCAATCACTTTTTTTTTTTCCTCCCCAGGATTCAGGCTTTAATGCTATACTCTGTTGCAAATCAAATTTTAGAAAGATTTAGAAACACAGGAAGGAAGAAAAAAAAAATCCTCCTCCATTCTCAGATTGTTTGTAGTCTTCCTGCTAGTCAGATATAGTCATGCAACTGATTTATTTATGCATTGTCAGATTAAAGGTCAAGAAATAAATCCAGAACATACTCAGACTGCACTCACTCCCCTTCCAGCATCAGAGCTGAAAGAGCAAGCTCCTCCGCTGTCCTGCTGCAGGCTGACTAGCCTCAGAACAGCCATCAACATTTCCACTCGCTCTTCACCAGAACAGTCCATCTTATAAAAAGCCACACATGTAGCACTGCCAAAGGCATTCCATAGAGCAAGGAAGTCTTACAGACTGTACACAGGAAAAGAGATTAAATTTGCCTAAGCATGCTGAAATGAGGGCTAGGCTGCTTTATTTGCTATCAGTAACGGCAAACCAAATAACTTCTTAGACTATGAAGAAACACATCCTATAATTTTGTTCCCTAGCCTTTTCAAACCACCCCTAGAACATTTTTCCAGCTTTGCCCCTCCCTCCTTGGCAAAGCAAAGCAAAGTCTTCTTGCACTGCTAGCCTAGGGAGCAGTCTTTTATATAACCACAGGCACGGGGGTGTAAGAGCACTGTGGACTCCTCCAACTTACCGAATTGCCAATATCCGCTTTTATTTCCTGCTGAGACTGCAACTTCAGGACTTCACAGCAGAGCCAGCTGTACATACTGTGGCATAACAGCTGCGTTCTACAAGCCAGTCTTTGGTGTGCTTTAAAGATGTTTAGGAGCTAAAACTGTTGCAGCATCTTTGTTTTCACCACACTTTCTAGCTTGTCCTTCTTCTCCTGCAGGTTGCTCCTCGTTTGAATTCTCGATGATAAAACGTGCCACCACAACAGGACCTTTTCCTCCATCAGTCTGATTGTACCCTATAGAATGGGCTGGACATCGTTCCCAGCAAAATCCCCGCTCCTTCCTCGCTTTGCTCATTTTGTTTATTGTTACCAAAGACCTGCACTTTCAGAAAAACCACAAAATACATCTTGCTTTGTCTTAATATGAACGTTCCAAAAGAAAGGCCTTCTCTTCCTTACCTTAGTGGCAAATGCATGGGTCCAACGCAATGTCTGTGAAACTGTGGCTCATGACACATTCAGCTGGGCTTTGAGGGAGAGGTAGCTCTGACTCTATTAAGAGTTTAAGCCCTGATGGAAATGACCAAAATTTGTGCTTGTCATCATCAAAAAGCACAATCAGAAAACAACTCTGCTGCTTTGCCAGCCAAATAAATGAGATGCCAAACTTTATATTCAGAAAGAATGTTTTATGAAGAATTTTACTCTGAGACATTTTGATGCTTTGTGTTACAATATATTAAAGCCATATTGTGTAAATGAGTAAAACCCTGTAAATACTTTATAGCTGAGTATGAGAGATGCACTACAAGAAATGGAGTTGATGTGGAAACTTTTTGTGTTTTAGATTTGGAAT
Organism: Haliaeetus albicilla; assembly: GCF_947461875.1. Classification (NCBI taxonomy): domain Eukaryota; kingdom Metazoa; phylum Chordata; class Aves; order Accipitriformes; family Accipitridae; genus Haliaeetus; species Haliaeetus albicilla. The sequence continues at coordinate 6,626,711 of NC_091491.1, forward strand.
TTTTGTTGTTTTTAGTTTATGATTATAAGGTATTAATCTGAGAAATCCATCATGTAACTTCTTCACTGATCTGGATCAAGACTCTTACCTTTTTTTGAAGTAAGTCACCTGTCCCATTTCTTGCTCTACAGTGATATTTTTATACCGTAGGAACTTTTTCATATCCACACAGCCAAACAAAACCTAAGTCAAGTCATACAAGCTGCTGAGGTTACCACTTCTCTGTGCTGCTCTAGGCTGGAAATGCAACCTGTAGTCCTTGGCCACAGGATGTGCACATGAGCTTTCCCCTCCCGCCTCATACCTGTCTGGGAGTCACCACTGCCCCTTCCCCCCCACAGCTCATCAGGCTCAGAGCAGCACCTTCAGAAAAAAAATTATTTTTCCTCTTGTTTTTAAGCGATAACTGGAAGTTTCAGTTCCCACAATAAAGCTCCACAATGTTTATATAAATGCCTCTCAGTACTGCCTTAAAGAGGAAGAGATGGCTAGTTCAGCACTGCCAGCATTATTGACTGACAGCTCCTTTGCATGGAAGCATCTTCCTAAGCAAGCTGCGTCACTTCAGTTCTAACCCAAAGCTAGAAGGGACACGTTTGGAATGCTAACTGGTCTCAGACTGCGTCACAGAGGTTAATACTAAGCACCTTCATTTAACAAAGAACCCAAATGGCTACAGGGTAGACAGCTATGTGTCAAATACCTGCTGACTGCAAACCACAGCTCCAGCTTCCGTTTCCAAGCTCTAGACATCAAACAGTGCATTTTGCGCTCCACTTGCCTTAGAAATCCTTCACGTTCCACCTCTACCTTGACGCAGTAGCAACAACAGTTAAAGTAAGCCCTGAATAAAATATAACCAAACATGTTGCCACTCACATACAATCAGCTCAGTCTCCTACTTTTTTGGTTTCTGACATTATGCAGTTATCAAACACTGCCCCAGGCCTGGAATGCTGTATACACTGTAGTACATATACACCATACCACTGTATATGCTAGAGTGTATATACTACACAATGCTGTATACGCTATTATATAACCTCTTCAAGACTACGCTCAATAAATTTTTACAAAAAACCCCACACCTTGTCTTTGTTGTAGAAACTGTTTCATCACATTTCTTAATTTTTTGAGAGGGAGGGTATGATTTTTTTTTTTTTTTCCCCTCACTTGTCACACAGCCCTGCTGAATCTCTTTGGTTCTGGGCCCAATCTGTCTACAGAGGGTAGCCCCACTACCGTCTAGTACAAGGAGCAGATCGTTCCTAGGACATCAGCTAAGCAGGATGGACATTAAGATATTCTCTCCATCCACAGAACTGGACTGGATGCAAAGTGCTGTAAGGGCAAGTGAGAGGAATGCGCCAACCAGATGACAGGTTTTTGTGCATTCAGGTAGGGAAATACTGAATAAATGGTGTGGAAGAGCTTCTGACAACTCCTGATGCAAAGCAGGCTGTCTTCTAGGAGGCTGGTCTCACAGCTATACTACTTACGCACAAGACTGGGATCTCTAGCTCATGTCTGAAGAATGATGTGGTTACTTCGCTCTCTCTCTCCCCCCCTCCAAATGTTCCTATTACAAGCAACAAGAAAAAGTTATTCTTGTTGAAATAACTAAAATATAAAGGAAAGTCATAGTAGTATTTGGCATTTTTAATTTAGGTTTGTTTTATTTAAGTTTAATGTTAATTCCATGCTGTGTTTCAGTAAGAACAATACAGATTCTGTATCTGTGGCTCCAGTCAGATATCCAGTAGTACAAATTAGCTTCAAGTTACACATACTGAACAAAAGAGGTTGAGCGAGCGAAGGGAGATGGGGAAAGGGGAGGGAGAAAGAAAAAATATTGAACACGCATGCAGGCTTATCAATGCCACCTTCAATGCTAACCTGCTTTGAGGAAAAGTAAAGAATAGGCAAGAATGAGCAGCCACGGATTGTTGAACTGTTACCAGCACCATGATTTTCAGCAACATTTCAGCAGTTTGGAAACTTTTGTTTTTATACAGTAAAACCACTACAATATGTCCCAATGCAACCTGTAACTTCAAGCTAAACACCCAATTAAGTTTAAACATTGGTATAAAATTCAGTTTAAACAGTTATAAAAAAAGAAAAATGCCACCACATGCGCACTACCTTGCCATAACAAACCTCTCCCCTACAAGTCTGAACGGCCTTCAGGTGTAACATCCACTTCTAATGGCAATCTCACCACATCTGGCAGGAGACAATACAGTAATGCTGAAAGAGCCTTTATGCAGTCCTGTTAGTGTCTTAAAGAACCTAAAAGCTGGCACCAGTAAAATCCACAGAAATTCACTCTTGCCTTTAAGAACTTTTAAACTGTGTAAAAAAAATAAAAATAAAGAAACCCAACAGGGCAGGAACCTAAATTCTGAGACCCAATGTAAAAGTCAGATTTGGTGGTTCTCAGAGTGACACTGAGGGTTTTTGTGGGGAAGGGGAAGGGTGGTCAGAGATGGGTTCTCTTGTTGGCCTTTGTGTCTCACTGGTTTTCATCTTCCACATCCTGCAGCGCTTCTTTATTCTGTTCTTCACCTATGAAAGTATTTAAAAGTAAGGAAGACGTTAACTTTTAAAAATGAGACCTGCAGAGTGGCTTAACAAGCATCTAGAGATTAATAGTTTCATGCAAGTACACACGCTCGCTCACACACTTGCATAAATGACACACACTCCTAACATAGCCAGTTCTCGAGTGAAGCATTTCCATGGAAATTAAGCCTTATAATCACCTCATCACACTCAATACAGAACTGTAGCACAGGCTATGAGAAGACATACTCTGTCGTAAGGACACACAACAAACCACCGTTTCTGAAAACTGAGACTGCGCATGTGATCAGTCCTGTTGCTCAAGTGATGAACAGCCAAGACAGAAGTCAGAGTGGCTGTAGATCAACATCCTTAAGTCAGAAAATACCTTTGCAAAAACCTCATTGCTACTCCAGAGAGCCTTAAGGACATCTATTCACTAGCTACAGAAATGAGACCAAAACAGTTTTCAGAAATTAAACTTTTTCTGCCCAAGTCTACTCAAGTCTCAACAACAGCAGAGTACTGCAGTCAGTTTTATAAAACAACACTGATGGTATGTATTACTAAAGGTAACAAAAGAAGCACAAAAAACCATCCCTACTTCAAGTCCAGCGTGACAAGAAGCCCTAGGCTTGAGGTTAAAGGAAAACATTTTGTGGAAATTAATTTCTCTTGAAAAATGGCCAGTTTAGACCTATTCAACCAGGCTGCCACATGCAGTGAAATGAAGTCTACCCATAAAGACTCTGGTAGTAAGTGTTTGGTTATACTTCAGTTGCCGCTGGGTGAGATGCATGCAATGCCTTCTGCACATCTTTGCCCAATTTCTGCTGCAACAGGAGAAAATTTAATGTACTTCAGCTAGTGCCATAACACATGCACGATTAAGTTAATTGATAAGAGAAACTGAAAAATGTTTTCTTTACAATTATCCTTAACCATGTGAGATGGTACTCTCTCTTAAGGGCAATAAACAGAATCTACCCATTCAAAAAATTAATTTGCAATAAAATCCAATCAAATGAGACTAATGACTTTCAGCATATAATCAGAATGCCTGCTCAGAGCATGTCCAGATTCCGAGTTATCACCAGGTACAATACAAGGTAGATTTTGGAAGAGGTGGCCTACGAACACAAGACATCTGACATTGAACAACAATAATATTTACATTTAAAATTACATAACAGATCATTTAAGACAGAAAAGCAGAGGCCCTAACCCAGAAAGATGATTAAAAAGATCTGAGCATGCTCTAGCCAACGCACTTAAGCAAATACTCCTGTAACAGGCGATTGTGAAAGTACTTTTCATGCCCAAATATTCTTAATATCCATCCAGGTATGCAGCTCAATTCCCAAACATGTAAGTTACTTTGGATCTTAGTCAAGCATATTGAACCTGGGTAGGGGTAACAGGTCACAAATTGGTAGAACATTGCTTAGCCCTGGAATGGAGTCAAAGATACAAGCAATTTATCAGCAGCAAGAGGTGACGGAGGCAAGCCACATTAGTGATCGGAAGAAAACTGACGCTGTAAAGTTCATTAAGCCATGACGAAGACTTACAAAGTAGAGTTTTTAGGAAATGAACAGTTGGACTTTCCTTTAGGAATCTATACAGCAGGAAAGAAGGGGAAAACAGGAATCATGAAGACGACATTACAAGCATGAAAATAAACTAAAACAACTTGTCTATGACATGGTTAAAAGATACAGTAAATGAGATGGAAAAGTGTAGCAGCTGAGTAACACCTGATTTTAGAAAGTCATTCCCTACAACCTACACACCTGAAATCAAAACAGGCAAAAGCTTAATGCAAAAGAACAAGCCTTTTTCAAGTCTCCCCCACCCCTTAGGAAACTCATAATTGTGATGATCTTTTCCAGTGCTACTATTAACTTTTACCAATCTTCAAAGGCTCTACCCATTTTGGAAATATAGAGTTCTGGAAGCAACAGTTTTAAAGGCACTCAGTCAGCCTATTAACATCACATGAAGAAATGAGAAAATTTAACTTTCCACCTATGTCTAAACATTACACATAAACACCGTATTTTTTGTGGACTTGAAGAACTGCACCACAAATTTTAGTAGTTCTGCAGTATTTTAAATTTTGTTATCATAATCTCTCACATGCATCATAAACAATAACTAGGATAAACTGAAATACTTCAGGAAGAACAAAAATATCTATTTTCTATGCTATAGAGCTAATTATGAAACCAATTTCAATCTAGATTATGCAAAAAGAAATATAAAGAACCTCCATGAATAATCCTGAACTTCTACAATATACGAGATACGTGAGACACAATAGTCAGCTCACATGCAAATAAAGATAGCTTTTGGAAGATGTTCTAATGCTATCTTGCAACAGCAATCCAGCCTTGTTACTTCACCAAAATGGCTTCCTCAGCATTCCCACAGAGCACCAGAATAATTAGCTCCATTAAAAAAAAATAAAAGGTCATATCTTAATTGTAGGAATTGGGAACATTTCTTTTTCCAATATCTAACCATGGCAAGGAAGGCAGCAAGGAAGGCATCTAATAACACCTACAGTATTCAGAGCAGAAGGCTGTACAGGATCCATCCAGGATATACATATATGCTTCTGTGCTATTAGATAATCTTACATCTTTTAAAGCAGGGTGTGGTCCCTTGCAAGAGACTTAAGCACTAGGACATAGGGTAACCTAGGATCCAAGACCCCACACATTTACAGTTCTCCCAGTTCTGTCAAAAGCCCAAAGAAATAGGGGTAAAGCGTGGCCTGCAACATTCAATACTCATGATCTATGCAAAGAGCTAGAAGCTATCAAGTAACAGTATTTCTTTAAAACAAACCCATCAATCCCACACAAAAACAGGTAGTCAGTAAAAAGTTAAAGATGCTGCAATTGCTTTCAAATGGACACTACACCAATAAAATACTCCAAAGTAAGACTCTACTGCTATCACCATACTTCAAGTAGCATCTTACAAAAAATTTAAGACACTCATTTATTTATCTGAAGTTAAGCAGCAATGTTGTTTCAAACCCCTGTGCATTTCCAAGTACCTAACATGCTTCAAACACGACTGACTTCCCCCCACTCCAAGTTAGAAGTAAAGAAAGTCAGGTCTTTCCACTTGTCTCTCCACGACATAATTTTTGCAGAAGAAAACACAAGTTTAGTCTTTCTAGATAGAGAACGTTTCATTCACTACCAATAATCAGTGAAACAGAAGGTGTAACTCAAAAAAAACTAAACAGAGGAAATTTATATTTAGCATTGTATGCAAAAGTGTAAGAGGAAAAAGTCCATTCAGTATGCCAAAAAACACTTCTAAAAATTTAAATAACTATCAGATGTTAGTAAACAGAAGCAATCAATGTCCCACCCTCTGGTACTGTCAGGGGATATATTCAATATTTGCTCTGGCAATAGCCCACTTCACGAGTTACAACCTAGCATTTTTGTGAGTATTAAAGTACTGCAAACATCTCAAATAGCAAATTAGATTTCCTCAAGCTTTTTTTTTTTTCCTGGTAGAAGTATTTTACAAAATCCCTTTTCCTTTTTCCTCTTCTCTTCATGCTCAATTCTTCCTAAGTAGAGTAAAAGATACAGAAGGTGCTGTAAGGTGAAATGATTAGTATGATGGCAGTAAATCTTCCACTAAAATGCCAACAGAAATGTTGATCAACCCCCCAAAAAAGGGGAACTAGGAACTATAGACCATTTGTGATACTTCTTCCTGCACTGTAAAGTCACATCTGGTTGGAATGACAACCATATATGAACATGAAAAGCCGTAAGAAAAAAAGCTGAATTAAATGAAGTCACTGCTTTTAAAACAATCACAGATGCCTAAACAGCCAGGAAGGGATTAAAAAAAAGTTACTGATTCCACACTTCCTTCCTTCAGGTGAGAGCTGAAAAGCTTCTCAAAAGAAGCTAGTGCCACCCCTATCAACTTATCCAGTATTAAGAAAAAACAGAAGTTCAGGAGGGTCAATTATTAGGAAAGACAGAAGTAAAACACCAAACTAACGTACATTTCCATGCTCTGGTTTCTGGGCAGAGCTCAGTGCAGAGCAGCGTTCTAGAGCACAATTTACTTACCATCACCCTGCATGTCTGAAGTCCATAGTGTCAGATTATCACGTAACAACTGCATGATAAGTGTAGAGTCCTTATAGCTTTCTTCACTCAGTGTATCCAGTTCTGCAATAGCATCATCGAAAGCTGCTTTTGCCAACCTATAAGCAAAGAACAAATCAGGTTTAACATATATTGCTAAACAGAATCCAGAAGCACACATGATAAACCTGTGCCTCAGAACACCTATCTTCTAGTTTGGCTACATGACATCCATAGCTTCTATAACAAATTTTTACGTTATTTAACAGTGTGTAGACGTTCATCCAAATAGCTCCCATCCAAAACCAGTACCTTTGTGTGCTTAAGAACCTTTTTACTCAAGAATATTGGTTTTATTAAACATTTCTACATCTTGTGGTACAAGTGATCAGGGTCTACTAAAAGCTTAAAAGGAAGCGTATTACATAGCCTGAAATGACAGGAATAGAAGACAGACAGTATTTGCTTCAATCATCACTTTTATGCTCATACAAGCTGGACCCCTACAGATAGATGAGCTATTGTCATTCTATACATGCTCACAGTTCACAGAAATTAGTAACATGATCCCTCTAACCTTGTATAATATCCAACAGCAAGAGGGGCAAGTTAAATCACCTCATACTTTTTGCAGGATAAGGGCATGCACAGAGTTAACAAGGCAAGCTGTTAAACTGCCATTAGTTGATCAATCCAAGGTTATCGCTATTCTGCTTCTCATGCACGATCTATTCCCAGATAAACAAATGGGTCTGGACTCGAGAGAAAATGGCAAAGTTGAAAACCTATCCAGTGAATTGACCTCAGAGCAAGTCATTTACTAGCAGGAAGAAAGCCAGCCCAGTGTTCCTCTTGAGGAAAAGCCATTACCCAAGTAGAAATCGCTTCTGGCTTGTTCGGTATTCACATGAAATTTCCCCATCTTCCCACTCACTACCTACCTGCAGGCACGATCAGGAGAATTAAGAATTTCATAGTAGAATACAGAGAAGTTGAGCGCAAGTCCTAAGCGGATAGGATGTGTTGGCGGGAGTTCTGTCATTGCAATATCACTAGCAGCTTTGTAAGCCACCAAGCTATTCTCTGCAGCCTCCTTCCTGTCATTTCCTGTGGCAAACTCAGCCAGATACCTATGGTAGTCCCCCTTCCTGAAAACAGAAACAGTAAGAAGTCAGTAGGCCTTATTTCCCCCCACCAGCCACTAAATTAACAGCACACACAAAGGACACCGCTGTTGAATTACTATCTAGACAACAGTGCATTAGTACTTGAGTGAATTTTAAACCATCAGGCAGGAAAAACAGTTTGGGTTCCCCTATTTTCTTGCAGCAGTACACAAAACCATAGTATTACCTTCTCCATTACCAAACTGTGTCTCTGCAACTGCACCTCATCTAAACTTAGGCAAGTTTTTGAAAGGATAGAGATAATTCAACTACAGGAGAAACCCCTCTGATCATTTCAAGATTTAAACTGTGCTTCAGAAAGTACAAAATATGTGTCAAACTAGTGACAACAGCAACATACTCCAAGACCAAATTTCATTTGATAATGCAATTTTGAAGTTCACACTACATGACAGTTACCAATCTACCTAGTTTTCTTCTCTTTATGAGTGTACAGCTCATACAAGAAAACACCAAAGCAGGGATGCGATTTCTACATTATTAGCTCAATCAACAAAAACGGTTGTTTCTTACATCCAAGAGCTGCACAACAGCTTATGTTAAGTTCTCATAACGGTATTCCAAACAACAGTTTCTATCCAAAACCACACAATCAGAACGCTAACACCTCAAAGGCTGCCAAAAAGGGCTATTGGTTAGGCATGACTGAACTGCCCTCTTTCTAGAAGTTACTGTGGTTGAGTAGGCAGAAAACACATGTATAGCTACTTTATTTCTGTCTCTAGTTCAGAGACAGTAAGAGGTCCTTGCCTCACAAGAAGATACTTACATTTTGTAATAGAAAACCTTGGACTCGCCAGTGTTAGCTGCTGGAATGAGGTGTTTGTCCAGTACATCCAGAATGTCACAACAGATTAACTTCAGTTCAGTCTCAACCTATTAAAAAAAAAAACAACAAAAAAACAAAATTAAAAGAGGAGGCAAGGTTAGCACATAAGACTAAGAGCTATTTCAAAAATATCCAAATATCAAACAGGCAACATCATAAAAATCCAAAGAAGGGGAGGGCAGAAGAAAAAAAATTCAGCTGCTCCACAGGTGCATTAAGCAAAACAGTTCTGCGTAATTAGCTGGCACACAAAACAGGCAAGGACTGATGTATGATGAAATGCGTAACTGAATAATGGAGTTATAAATTCCCTGGAAGACATCTTGCTAGACAGTTGCATTAAGTTTGTCTCGGGATATAATTCCTTATAGCAAGGCTTGCACAACTTTTAATTCCTTACTTTGATCCTGGAAGGCTGCCCTAAAAGTGGCAACGGTGAAGAGGACAATTTGAAGATAATACAAATCTGCTAAACTCCATTACACCCCAGAGTTAAATGGCACCTTCAGAACAAGTTTCTATTGACTACTTGGGAGACAAAGCTTTAACAGAAGAGCCTTAAGACACAAATCATGGAGTAACATAACAGAATAAAGGTGTGCCACACAAACAAAAAGGTCAGATACAAGAGGAAAACACACTCCAGAAGATACAGACTTCAGAAGCAGGCAAAAAAGGCAAAGCACAGCAACTCAGAGAAAAAGCAGAAATCATCAACACTAACAGCAAGATCTGTGGCCAAAGAAAACCAACAATATAAAGCCTTATTTAAAAACAGGTATTGGATTTTAATAGCTGAAGTTGAAAACATGGTCACATCACCTTCAATTTTTCTAATTTAGAATACAAAGCAAGGTCTATGAGGTTAGGTTTTACCACAAAGTTTCACATCTGAAAGCAAAGAAACTAAGCATACCCCAAAAAGCTAAAAACTGTCTTTTGACATCAACATTGCCAAAACCGGGATGCTCAGAGCATCCCATGTCATTCACAGTAGGAGTGGTTAGTTAAGTGCAGATAGCAACCTGTTGCTGCTCTTTCATGATTTCGCAGTAACTTTCATAGCTATAGCTGAAGACAACTCTGGCTCAAGCTACTTTTATGCACTATAAAGTAGAGGTTTTCAAGCAAAGGCATCAACATCAGTTACAAGAAACTACCAGAAACTGCATGTCTTGGATCACAAGAGCAGCCCCACTTAGTCCACTATCCCTTCCTATCCTCCCACCCACGCAGTTTTCTTTCCTTCTTTCTTTAAGCATTTTTCTTGCCATGCAATATTTTTATCACCACATAGCTCCCAAACTATTAGGGTTTGTAACCACAACATCTACCCTCAAAAGCTGTTAAAATTATAGATCCACAAATGTTCAACTGGCACATATATACACATACCGATTTGTACAAAATGACTTAACAGATTTGCAAAAGTTCCTTTAGAGAAATTAATCTAAAGCAAATTTCATGTACAAACCATGTCAGAATGCCCTAACATTGAGGAAGTTAGATGCTATACTTAAAGTTATGTGACAAATGCTTAAGGAAGTTGCTGAAATATGGTCACTTGAGAAGAGTCTACTTCATATATTCTTGGGCTACAAAAGCTATAAAACCTTTGGCCAGCAGTCAGTTCCTGCAAACTTCTTTCCTCTTGATCCTCTTTTTCAATGACTTCTTTTGCAGAGAGATCTTCAGCAAAACTGCAAAGAATTAAATCAGTTTCTAATCCTCTTCTGTTAAATAACCATACATGTACAAACTTCTATTTCATCTCATACAGACCTTTTTCAGCTTTGCTTAAAGGATCAGTCACACAAGTTATCAGAGATCAGTTGCTGTCCAGGGCAATGTAAATGTCCTGACCAAGCTTAGTTTAAAAAGATTTAATACAAATCAAGTTGATTAAGAACAAAACAAAAAAAACCACAACAAAACCCTACAAGATCTTTTACAAAAAGGATCTGTTCTAGACAGAGTGGCTCAATGAACTCTGCAAAGCAGCAGATGAGCACAAGAGCCCACACTAAGCCTGTTCAGAGCATTCGGAAAAGGTAGGTTTAGGGTCTATCACCATTCCACCTCCAAGTATGACATATGGCACTACAGGGTCTGACCAGCAAGGAAAGACTGCTCACCCCAGTGAGTGTGTAGAAGCCCCTGCAATCCATCCTGCCCCTCTTTAATTTAGTGGTAGTGCTGGCTTAATCAGATTCCAGACTGTGTTCTTAGCAGATACAAAAGCTTGTAAACCACCTGGTGATCTAAATAAGGAAACTTACCAGAAGCAACCAGGGGAAGGGTAGCCTGTACTAGTTCTTTGACCTGTTTTAATACATAGCCCCCAAAATAGCTGCATCTCACAACTGACATGCAACATGAAACTAGAACAGTAGGAAACAGTTGCTAAAGCCTGTAACCTACCTCCCTCCCACCCCTGCCAAAACAAACAGACAGACCACCCACATTTATGCCAATTCACAGCCTAACCTTTCTAAGAAGAGGGGAAGAAGAGAGCCTTGCAGCTGCCCCAGAATACAACCCAGGTTTTAAGTCAGAGCACCAGAAACACACATTCTCACATGCCACAAATACAGACCAGTAAGAGGAAGGTGAATACTTGCCCTATGCTATTAGGGAAGGGATTTAGTTTTACCGCAAGGAAGTGAACTGCATTATGTGCAGACATACACCACTTCATCCTCTCAAGGATGAAGAACGCAAGCCTCAGTGTGTTGTCATCTACAGAGATGCAGTCAGATGAGAAAGCCAGGGGCTCTACTTTTGTGTATCCAAATGGCCACAGGACCCAGAAAAGCAGCCTGTCTACAAAGGAAACAAGTAAGTGGCATTTTCCCCCATGGCTATGTATGTGTTTTGTTACATTTATCTTAAGTGGTTTGGGTAAAGGCACAGCCTGGCACCTTCCATCATCTCTCAGTATTGACTAGCTCGGACAAAACCAGCCCAGCCCTACTCTGACAACACCATCATCCCTCAAGTTCTGCCCCATTTCACACTGGCTAGTAGCTCAAACAAACTTCCAGTATTTTTTAAGAGCCATGTACTAAGTGACAGTAAATACTGATGTAGACCAAAACCATCAAATAATTACTTGCACACAAACTACACCTTCCATTTCAACTCAAGCAGCACTCTATAGCCAAGCAAGGTAACACCTGGTTCTGGTGGTAGGAGAGGGATGTGTTTTTCTAGAGATGCTGGTTCTTTCCAACTCCCCAGTGCTTTAAACTTGGCCTGTCAGTCCCCACACAAGTGTTCTGTTTGCTTCCCCCCCCCCCTCCCTTCTTCAGAGCCTTTCAAGCCTGGGAAGGGTCTCCCAACAACACTGAACTTACTCTGAAAAAAATGCTACAAGAGTGCCTATTTGTTGACAAAGCATAATAACCAAAAATCTGCTGAGCCTGCACTGGACTTTATCCCTTCAGAGAAGCACTGAGCATGACAACAGGGCAGTTGTGCTACTGCTCCAGCAGCAACAGCGAGAAGCATCATCCAAACCTTTGCAGTGTGTTCTTCAGGCCCTTACTGCCCCCATGCCATCTAGCCAAACCCATTAACAATCTCCTTATAGCAGATGCTAATTCACAGTAAGTCTCCCAGCATCTACAAACAGGACCTGGTCTTCAGCTACGGATGATACATACAAACCTCTTGGAAAATTCAGCCTAGAATTGAGTAGACACAGCTAGTCTTTCTCCAGTATGGAACTACATTACAGTTATCCACAGCACTCTTCCACCTAAAGCAACTGTGATAGCTATTCCCTTTAAGGATTCAACAGCTGAAGATACTGCTGGCATGGCACTGCACTTCATCTGGCACTCTCTCTCAATAGATACTTCAAGGAGTACATACATAGATTTCTTGCACAGCAGTCTGTTCTGCATGATACTTGCTCTCTTTTTGTAAAAGAGAGATGCAGAACAACACCTTTTTTACAGTCCTTTCAAAAACAAGAAAATAGTCTTTTCACTATTAAAGGACCTTTGGCAGAAGATAGTAACCACCCACAAAACGCTGGCAAAAGAACCTGGAAGCAGACAGTGTAAGACAAATATAAACAATCATCAGATAGCTATTGTCTTATTTTATATGTTCTGTTAGAAACATTTTAGACACCCATCAAGAAATGGTATTTGGGACTGTATGTAACTGGCAGAGCCTCATCCCCTCAGCATGCCAGCATAAAATTAGAAACTCACAACTTTAACAATTCCGTGGAGCAACAGAAACCCTGTGAGTCAACAGAAAGTAGTCCAGAGCCATTCCTGAGAAAAGATTTCCAAGCCAACTTCATTTCCATTGGTGGTATATGAATCGGTGCCAGGTGATGTAACAGACCCCACTGTTTCTCTGGAAGTGAAGAGCTGAACCATGTGGAGGCACTTGTCCTCAAATAATGGAGATTAAGTCTCTGCAGAAATGTGTGGGATTTAAACAGTATGGGAGCATGCCTGCTCTGTGCTAAACCATCGTTTAAGGAAGGGAGAAGGGGGGGAACAACAGCTCACTCTTCTAATAGCTTAAGGTTTCATTAGCTCTTACTGATGAAAGTCAAAGCTTGCTCCAAGTTCTCCATTTTAGGTAAAGTTGCACAGACTGACTAGACTCAGCATGAAGTTATGTGGATCAATTTTTCCCCTCTCAAGAGAGAGAAAATAACAAAGCCCTAGAGGTCACTACAAATACAAGTTTCACAGTTGAGATGACCATGACATCTTAGCATCCCCCATTCCCAGGAACATGGAGCACTTCATCCCAAATTGACTGCTTTAACTGCTATCAGTGTAACTGACCAGCTTAGGGACAAAGAAAGAAAAATAAAAATCTACATTTTAAGAACTAGATGCTGTCAAAGAAGCCATACTCTGTCAGCACTAATTTCAACACAGGCATAGCTGTCTGAGCTAATAATAGGTCTGCCAGTTCAATTGTACAAGACTAACTAGGCAACTATTCACTATTACCCAACTGCTAAGCACTTAGTTTACAGGAACTCCTGCCAAGTTTTCATCTGGGAGAAAAAGTAACAAAACAAGGCCAACATACATGAAATGCAACTACCACAGTGATAAAAGACAAGGTAAAGGAGTTAAATAAAACGGCCATTTGGCTTTACACTGCCTGCTTTTATGCCAAAACCAACTCTGAACATCCTTCCCCACTAGCATTTCAATTAACAGTGTTAATATTTTGAACTCTGTAGGACAGAGTACTGCAACAGCACCAAGTGTCAGCCTGTATGATCCTAAGCAACTTTTATCAGAAGTAGAAACTTAACAGCCAGACACCTCCTTTGACATGGCTACTTTTCCAATAAAAAGGTGCCTGGGCTAAGTCAGGTTGGAGTGGAAAGAACAAGGCCTCCTGAGCATATACAGCCTCACACTTGATTAAGTAGGGAAGAAGCAAAGTGCCAGCACAGTTCAAATGCTTAGCTGATATGCAGATGCACTGAAGGAAAAGTCCTCCCTTTCTCCTTTGAGTCTACTGCCCTTTTGAGTGTTTACACAAGAACACCCAACCTCTCCCCTTCACTAAGTGTATTTATTCTTCAGACAAGGAACAAACTTCATCCTTTCAAGACTGTCACTTTATTACAGGTCACCACACTGCAGGCAATCTAGAATACCAGGGCAGCTTACGGCAAGGGTAACAAAACTGGACCTTAACTAAATGACATTATGGCATAACACCAACTACATCTTACCATTTGCCGATATTCCCGAATCATTTTTAATTTATCTTCTCCACCTTTGTTTTCTTCTTTCTGTTCAATGCTGCTGATTATTCTCCAGGAAGCTCTTCTGGCTCCAATCACGTTTTTATATGCAACAGAAAGCAGGTTTCTTTCTTCCACTGTCAACTCCACATCCATTCCAGCCACTTTCTTCATTGATTCAACCATTTCTAGGAGGAAAAGGTCAGACAATTATTCTCACAGCTAAAGCATCTTTCAAACCATTCAACAGAAGTTGTATGATAATGATAGCTTATGAAAATAGGCTCCCTCCTCCTTTCATACACAGTTATTCCTCACTTTTATACCGAGTGTTCCAAACAAATATACGAGCATCTACAGAAAGAAGTATCTGATATTCTTTTAAATGCATCTGACAAGGGTCCCAAAAAATTCTTTAAAAGATAACTGGTTTTTTGTTGTGGGTTTTTTTTTTTTTTGGTTTTGTTTTAAGAGACAGACAAAAAGGATATAGCATTAGCAGCAAGCACATTTTTCACAGTGGATAATAGTTATCAGTACAATCCCACAGGAATGCGTGTTCTTCAAAGTGCTTCAGAAAAGGCAGTGAATAGTGAGAAAAGCATGAGCAAGTGTAATCTGGCTTTCGGCACAGGAAGGATAAACTGAAGAATTACAGAATGCTCCACTGATTTGTCAACTGGAATACAGTGTAACATGGCAATTAACAAAAAAAAATCCAGATTTGAATAGATATAGAGAAGTATGAGTACTGTTATTAGGGAAGCAAGTCAAAATTCCAAGAGGAAACCACCAAAAGAAAAATTAGGTGCTTGGAGAAGTAACAGAAAAGTCATCCTGAGGATACCCAGAGCAACCATATCTACCCATGCCAAGCAGCTATTTACACTGAAAAGTAACACACAAAATACAAACTGATATTTATAGTTTAAACCTTTCAAAAAGGACTTGACACCTGAGGTTCAAATAATTATTACTAAATATAGCTTTCCTACACTCAAGTGGAACAAAAGCTTGAGCTACTTAAGGAAGGTTATAATCCTTTCATTACCTAACCACATTATGATTGCTTGTGACATATTAGAAAAATAAAAGCCAAAAACATTAAATATATACTAATTGAGAGCCTAGTACGGGACATCCAGGAGTTGGGTTTTGTCCTGCCACACAGTGCTTCAGTTCATTTACTATTTACCTTCCACCTTCCAGAACCAGTGGGAATCCCACAGACAGAAAACAAGACTAATAATGAATGAGACAAAGCCCCAACTACCCCATCTACTCAACAGGACAACTGTTTCATAGCTATATCTACAGGTAGAGGGACACTAGAATGACATCCTTAGCTTCTGCCAAAAGCACGATGATGTTATTAGGCTACGCTTCCCCCAATACGATGCCTTACTGTTCCGTGGCCTATTTACCTTGCCCACACATCATCCCTCCCCCATTATTTTACCTCCTTATGTTCTGCTGTGTCATGGCAGCACAAGCAATGGGAAACTAACAAAGCTTAACTGTCAATCTTTTCCTCTGGCACAAAAAAATCACAATCTTAACAGGCATAAGCTATTTGAGCAATGGAAACTGTAAGCTCAATCTTTTTCCCTGGCAGGAACAACGTCATCAGTCTCCAACAGGTCTCCACATGTGTAGGACAAAATTGTATAGGGGCTTATTCTTACCAGAAGTGGAAAAAAAATCCCCACCTCTACCAGTAGGTTTTGCTTCTCCGAATCACAGAAAGTAACAAAAAAATCCACCAAGGATTTGATAAAACTTTTACATACATACATTTAATATTAACACAAGCATGCAGTCTTGTAATTTAAGCTAGCTAAGTTAGAGGCAATGTGATATAGTTACAATATGCAATTTAAATAATGCAAGCACTATGACTTATTTCCTGAAGGACGACCCTACCATCTATACAAAGAATTTATTTCAAAGCTGTAAATTTTTTAAATTATGCGAGTTAAGTCATCTCGTATTTTGAAGTTTCTTAAAACAGCTGAGCTACGCCAAAGATAATGGGCCTAACTGTATTAATTTTTGTGAACAAAGATGACAAATGGGAATTAAGACTTGCAGTCTCCGCAATTTGGGTACCTGTGCCAAGCTCCAGCAAGAAACACAGGGCTTGTCTTTAAGCTTAATGTCTAACTGCCTTCAAACAAGAGGAGTAATTGAAACTGCACCACACCTGCAGTTTAAGAAACTAACCTGTATTTGTGAATGCATAGCCCTCCCTTCAACCATTAGTTGTTGAATTTCATGAGCTGAAGATATATCCTCTATGTAAATACAAATAATTTAAGTGTAGAAAAAGGAGGGGTTAGTCATGTCATACTATTCATCTATGATACTCATTCCGAGGCATCCTCCATCACTCTGAAGATCTTTGGTCTGACCCAGTATGACCATTATGCTTTAATCAAACATGCACGGTTTCAGATGTGTGGCAAGCTTAACTAACCAAGACCATATTAATTTTGTCCTGTTAGATCTTCTCTGAAGTTATGAAAGCCAGAGAAAATCAAACAACACTAATACCTTCTCTGGAACTGGCAGGTTTCTGAAGTACACCATGTCTTTTTCAATTACACTTGCAACCTTGTGCACCCCACAGGTAGTCTCTAACCATCGTAAAGCAACACACATTACAGAAAATCTAGCTTTTCTTTAAAACAGTTTATGTTCTTCTGTGCTTTACCAATTGGGATTAACTACAGAGCACTTCAGCCATACTATGGTATGTACTACAACACTTCTATAGAAAACCTGCTTCTTGATGAAGTAAAAAAACCTATTCACTCTTATCTCTTGTATAATAAACAATGATACACATGTAATAATTACTCCAGAAGTGTAGAGGTTGAGAAACACATACAGTAACAGTTTCCAAGATATTCTGGCCTGTATCAGGAAATTCTAACAACTGGGGGGAAAAAAATGGGGAAGCTTATCAACTACATTACAGGTTTCCTTCACAATCTCTTCCCTAGACGCAGATTTGTCTAACATGGAAATTTAAAGGAAAAAAACTGTACACAAGACTTGCTGTTCCCTGTAAATGAGTATCTGATTCTCAGAACACACTCAAACATATAATTACAAATTTAATCAATTGCTTAGCTTCTGCAGGATTTTATCCATTGCTAGCCTAAACATCTACAAGTCCTTGAAACAGAGGTCCAAAATCTCTCTGCACTGGAGGATAAACCACATTTAAGCTGAGCAACAGCTTTTATGGAGGCATACCCAAGACCCAGTCCTACCAAGAAGCACAGCCTCTGCCACTACATATTCGCCCTGTTGCATCTCTTCAGTCTTCTGCAAAGGTCATTAACTATCATCTTGTAGAACCACCATAACCATGGAAAAAATGGTGCCAAAAGAAAACAGTCAACTTTTCAGAACCAGTACCAGAAAACAGGCCTTGTCACCACAAGATTTTTACAACCACGTGTTGTTAGTAAGCCAAATAGACTTTTTGCCAAGTGATAGCCATCAAGAGTAAGACGCTGCGGGGTGCAGAGGAGCACCTGAGGTTTTCTTCCATTTGTGCTGAAGCACAAAACCCTCAAGCTTCACCAACTCTTCATACTAGGTACATAGCCTCTCAATACACTGATAAAGGAACTGAAAGGTCTTCTCTTCAGAATCTTAATCCTGTTACTAGTTAAATACACAACGACACATTAGGATCCCACCCATAAACAAGTATCTTACCCGAAAAGATTTATCAGCCTTTCTACAAAATTGTTGGAGAAAAAGGTTTCTAATTTAGTGAAGAGCCCAATTTTACTTACAACACAAAAATCTGGGCTGGTATTTCAACAAGACAATATGATTATTATGTATATACCTTGGTCTTCTTCCACAGTAAAGCCATAAGCCAGCCCTGAAAGTTTAAGCCTGATGAATAATCTTAAGAACTCAGGCAACACAAAAGCAGGACAACAGCTTACCTGTATCTTCTCCAATAGAAAACTAATTCTATAAAAAAATAAAGCCATCTATGCCTGCCAACAGAACAAATATTTTATACTCTAAGTGCAGCTTTACCTATCTGGAAGATTCCACAAGGAGGTGAAAAGCTCAGAGACCATTCAGGACAATACCAGTCCAAGATTACATTTCAGTAAGAAGGATTACTGCAATAATGACAACTCATTGCATACACAATCCGGAGATGCTTACACTGCATTATGGAAAAAGTAGTGTTATGCAGATTCAAAAAGACAGACTGTAGTTTAAGTGGTTAAGTTCCAGCCTCTCAGTTGATTGTGGCTGTTACCTTATTATGCTACTGTCAGATCATGCCACCACCAGAACAGGAAATCCCAAAAGTGTAAAATGTGGAAGAATAGGGAATATTCTGGAGAATGACATGCTTGCCCTAGATTTATATCCTTCCCCAAGCATTTGCTGTTCGTCATTATAAGAAATAGCACAATAAATAGACATTTGGTCTGATCAGGTTTGTATATTCTTACAGAAAAAAGGTATTTAACTGAGACTCAAAACAACTGCCTAAGATACTACAAAACTGCAATAATGCCATTTTTTTACGTTCCTACATTCTACTACTATGATTAAGATGCTTGGCTCCTCATCGCAAACATTGCTGACTCACCTCCAGCCACTGCAAAGTAACAGTAGGGACACACATGCATAGCTTGCAATGCAAAAAGGGTTTGCATAGTGGCTGCCACTACACTGACTGCTACCTACAAAAGAGTTTTAAAACAGCCTGGTATGTGGCTTAGGATTGGGTTTTGTTTTCATGTGAAAGGCAAAAGATTATGCCTTACTCTAAGCTAAAAAGTAATCGGGAAGTTTGTAAGTGTTGAGAAGCATATGTTTAATAACCATATACTAGAGGCCAACCCACAGAATTTGTACAAAGGACACAGTTGATAAGGAAACTTATTAGGCCACAAAATAATGAATGCCTCTCTACCAGATAAAGATGAGAAACTTTTAAGTATTTGTTGCTTCTCAAACTCTAGAAATCCAAGCAACTTGGGGGAACTGGAACATCCCTATGTAAGGAAATATGGACACAGGTGATGTACACCGAATTTATTGGAAAGACTAAAAACTTTCACAATATAGGATACAAAACTTAAACAGCAGACCATACCAAAGAACTAGCACTATGTATCAAACATCAGTATCTGACAGTCCTATCAAAGTTTGTGCTTCTAACAGAAACCACTTGGCCTAAACAAGGGCTGATGCACTAAAGAGGAGAGCCTGTTGGGCCAAAACTACAGTATTTGCAACCTCTAGTTCAGGTATCACAGTGCTTAAGTCTCTCACTAACCAGGGTGTCTGATTTTTTGTTTGTTTTATGAAGCATCTAGTTACATAGCATACAATGGGGCGCTCCTAATCTGCTTTTCAACAATACACAGAATCTACTTCAACCTTAATGCTGAAATAACTATCCCTTGCCACCACACACACTGGTTCAACATTACCACAGGAAAAACAAGAGCTAGAAAATCTACTAGTGGTGTGCTTAACTTCCAAAATAGGAACTACTTAAGCGAGAAAGCTTGTTAAAATAACAGAAAAGAGCTTGTTGAATAAAGGTGGGATGGGGATGACTTGATGGTCATCATACTGAAGGCTCAAATCAAAATGAACCTTAGGAAAACCCAGGTGGCATTCTTAAATACTAGGAAGTTAATAGTAGCAGAAGCACAGCACTTAGAAAATTGAAGTTGTGTTTTAAGTTTAATCCTTTCTGTTCCCCTTCTCCAAGAGGAATAAACCAGACCAAGATTTCCAAGCTTCTAAGCTGCTGCTCACTATTTCAACATTTCAGGAGCTAAAAGCTGCCAACGAGCATCCAGTGTGATGGGAGGATGTGATGAATACAGCAGAAAAAACAAGTCTTCCCACATGTGTTCACCATAGAAGATTGTGCACCATAACCAGTATTCAGAGAAGACTCAGTACAATACTAGTCTTGTACTTGTTCATTCTTGGAATGAACAAAAGATGATCAGTAGCAAGTCACAAGAACTCAAAGTATCTGATCCTAAACTGCTGTGTATAACCTCTCAGTTAAGACTTTAGTAGTAGCAGCAGCAGCAAACATGAAGCAGCCAACACTATGTCAATTTTCAAGAAGGGTTCCAGCAGACACTCAAGAGGAACTACAGACCCATTAACGTAACACTTACAAGGGGTCAAGTTAACAGAGATTACACAAAAAAAACTGAATGAGTGGGTATATGCATAAACACTATATTGTAGAGCATGGCCTTCTGTAAACGCAAGTAATACCTCACAAATCTACTGTGATGCTTTCAATGAGTCAAGCATATGGACAAGGAAGACATGATTGATATAGTCTACCTGGATTTCCCAAAGGCATTTGACAAAGTCCCTCACCCAAGGTTCTTTAAGGAACTCAACTGCCATGGGATAGGAAGGAAAGTCCTCACATGGATAAACACTTGGCTGAAAGACAGGAAACAGGGTATGAATATAAGACTCAAGTGTTCAGAACGGAGAAGGATCACCAGTAGAATCACACAGTGATCTGTGCTGGGAAGCATGCTAACATTTGTAAGCTATCCACAAAAATGGAAGCAAATAGTAAGTACTAACTTAGTAGCAGCAAACTGCTAAGAACAAACAAAAGAGCGAGCTGAAGAAATAGGGGCAAGTGTATTTTCTTCATTGTGAAGAGTGTAACTGTGAAGATTAACGCCCATAGATTGCATTTTCCCTAGAACTGCAGGCCTCCACCTGCCATCAGTGGGCACCATCCTATTCACTACAATGATTGGCTCCAAATTCAAGCCAAGAGAAGGTAGGGCTCATCTTTTCATCCATTAGGAACTCTTCTTCTGAAGAGACTATTACATTGCCCACATCAAGTTTTTCTGTTCTCTTAAGAAATCCTGCATTTGACAAGTAAGACTTAAGAGATGGCTAAACCAGTCCAGCAGCTTGCGGGGAGGTAGGCAGGTGGCTTTCCCCTCTGTACCTATCAATTCCATCATGTCAGCTCAACACTTCTTTGACCTCTCAACTGGCTGATTCAGGTCACCAGCTCAGAAAACAACTGCTCAGAAAAAAAATAATCTTGCTTATAATTTAGAGAACTGAACTGGCTCTAAGGGTAAGACTAGAACCCAAGTAAACCTGAGAAATAGCCTGGGAAGAGAGGACATCCCTCTTTCCACAGGGAGTTGTCAGATTAGTTCACCCCACTTCGCAGCACAGCACCTTTAGTTTCTAAAAGCATAAAATGAACACAACATTTACCCTTACACACTACAAAAGTTTCCATTATTTTTCTTCAAGGTCTTCATATGCTTGAAGCACCCTGAGTAGATTATTACAGGCAATTAAAAGCAGGGTGCAACTACTGAGGTACTAAAAATTGACAATCCTATCTTAAGCTCCCTATCTAGAGCATACCATGCTTACCACAATGTACAATTTTCATACAAACGAGCATAAAAGAACCTAACAACTATATTCCCAGAAGTCAAGACAACCAACAGGCAGAGGGCAAAAAAAATACCAAAGAATATCCATCCCACACAGTAGCTTAGACTATGATTTTGTGGAGAAAGCAGCAGGTTATACTGCTATTCCTTGTGTAAGGTTTTAACGGCTAGTGCAGCCAAGACACTTCCAACACCTGATTGCATGACTCTGCAATATACAGTCCTACAAAGCATACTTGTACCTTTATGCACAAGTACATATTTATATTCAGAGAAATAGATGGGTTAAAACCAGATTATCCAAGCAACAGTTGTATTTTCTGCATAATCAATCCTATGGACTATCACAAGTCTTTCTTGTAACAAGAACATGATTTTTAAGTCATCGCTATCATCTCTTCAAACTGTGAACATATGCTTTTCTAAATAAAAGAGGGTTTCTCCAGTATTTTTAACAAAAGTTTTAGTTTGAAAGCAAACCTAGGCAAATCTAAAGACCGAGCCTCATCATCCATTTCTCCACTTGACTGCGATCCGCTACTAAGTAATCTTCTAATACAAGTACTCAAGTGTAACACACACCAACTCAGCTTCCGGACTCCTTGCAGAGAACCAAACCATCTAACTATAGAGGTTTGTCGCCTTTGCTTGCTCTCGGTACCTCAGGAGATTCAAGGAGGCCATTATAGAAAAAGGCCCTCTCTCACACAAGTCCTCATGATCAGAAGTCATTTTTTATGGCCCAGTATGTGAACAATTATCACTTAAAAAAATTAACAATCTAATTCCTCCAACATTGTCTTGGCCATACTCTATCTACCTCAGATTCCTACATTTCTTAAGGATACACTGAGATTTTTTTCTGCCTTTTAGCACTTTCACATCTACCCAATTCAGAGACAAAGAGAGCAGTCATACCACATCACTAGAACAGTAAGACCTTTGACAGACAGGTATAAGTACTAACCATTAATGTGCGGGGGAAGGAAAAAACAAACAAACTTAAGTGTGCTTGACATTTGCTTGAAAGAGACAGGTCCTCTGCAAACTAAAATTAATATGCAACTTAAATTCTAATTTGTGACAGTTTATTGATTGATTCTTCACTAAGCTATAAGTTCAAGACCTGTTACTATGAGAGAAATTTTTCTAAAACAGGTTCAAATCTTGAACTGAGTCCACTGCTGCACACCTTACTGCCTTCATAATAAAGGCACATTTCCCTGATAGACAACCTATAAAAACATAGGAGTCAGCTGTTAGCTTGCTGTATTAGGAATCAGGAGAGCTGTAAAATAGGGGTTTTTTTCCTTCTTAACCTGTACCTTGACCTATTATCTGGTTTTGGGGGGAACACCCCCCCACCACCACCTATTTCACCTCACCTCAGTTACACCATATGTAAATTTGAAGCCATATACTTCAAGACCCGTAGTACAAAACTGCTGTTTAGAGTTTAAGTATCTGCTTGTAGTCTACCTTGTGTCATAGCATGCTTCTCACCTGATTAAAAGAAG
This sequence comes from Haliaeetus albicilla, assembly GCF_947461875.1. Lineage (NCBI taxonomy): Eukaryota > Metazoa > Chordata > Aves > Accipitriformes > Accipitridae > Haliaeetus > Haliaeetus albicilla. The sequence continues at coordinate 6,650,166 of NC_091491.1, forward strand.
GATGTTACCTAGCTTCCACAATGAAGAATTGGTTTCAACATTCAGCAGCAGTCTACAGGAATGCAGATGCACACATTCTCTTAATACACAGAACTCACATATTAGTAAGGTAATTTCACAAACCACCACAATGTTACCTACTCCAATTGTTTTAAAAAAAGACAATTTATATTTATATATTATTCTGTTAATAATAGTCTTTGAAGAAACAGCAGTAAGTGAGATCTCTCAAGAAGCTTCCTGTATTATAAGTAAGCTTCCTGGCATTTTGTGATTTGTCATGACATGCCTAAGCAGATCTGAGAAGATAGTCAGACATCCAAATCTCTTAATATCTCTACAGATCAGAGCTTAAGTGCTACTTACACCGCAGAAGTACCTAGAAAGTTGTCCCCTTAATCTGGGCCAATATACTGAGGACAATACAGATACAGGCCTAGATTTCCAACAATTCACAAGTACAGCTTCCAAGACTTCATAAATTCTGTAAGTGGGTCAGGTAAGTAACACCAAAGAAGCTACAGTTAGATGCCCACCATAAGTGCTGCTATAAATGCCATGAAACATACATAAAAAAAACAACCTACCACACACCACTCTCTTAAAGTCTCAAGGAGAAAGAAGATGGGACACATCTTAACGCTATCCTAGCACTAAACATAAAAAAATTGTCATTCCACACGCATTTTCAAGTTACTCAAGAGATTTGTATTCCAACGTATTTGTAGGCAGTACTTACCATTGCACCATTTTGTGTGCCAATTAATAACTGTGACCTTATGCTCATGTATCTCAAAGATCAAACTGAAGAGAAAATTAAGAATAACTTACACTTTCACCATACTGCTCCCCAAAGAATTTTGTTCACAGAATTATTTAGCAGTCTCAGCTATGATCTTGGCAGAATCACAGTTTTTCACATAACCAAGAACAAATTATGCCAAAAATTTTAATTGTTTCAGCTAAACTAGAATACAGAATTCGATGCTAAAACAGTATCTACAGTACATATTCTTCCAGGCCATGGACACAAGATCCATGAAGATGCATTTAGAACAGCTAGCAGAACTAGAGGGTGCACCTTAAATTTGTTTACCCAACTTGATTCCAACAAACTTTGGAAGTCTGAAAAACACAGCACTGATTTAAACATGACAACTTTAAGTTCAGCGCTCTCTCCTAAACGGTAACAGTCTCATTACCATTCAGAAGCGATACAGCATAAGAAGTCCTCTAAATTTTGATGTAGCCAGCTTGTTTTGCAAACATTCATGATGCTGGTAGGAAAAAAAGGTCCATCGAGGGAAACACTGCGCCAAGGCAATCCCTGCTAATAAATTTTTATTAGTTGACAGGAAGTCTGATTGTTTTGCATTGCAGATCTCTACAATGGGGTAGAATCTGATTACTTTATAATGAACTGATTTACCGATGACTTAAGAATAACACCAGAAAGACAGTCATGCCTCAAAAGCTCCCAAAGATGATGAATCCTCCAGGATGTTGGCCAAACGTCCAACTTGCATTTCCACTCAAACCAAAGCCAACACTTTCAGTTGCACTGACTCATCCATTTCAGGTGGAGAACGCTTTCCTCCCTACTCACCAAACCAACACCAGGAATGCTGCTGGAATTTGGTCGGGGGAAGGAAACGCATCTTCCCATCTCACATACTTTAGGGTAGGCAATCAGACACTGAAAAAAAACCCCAAACCCCCAGCAGAATTTGCACGCTTACTGTGGAATATGGAATTGGATGCTTCCCTGTGCCCAAGTCAATTAACTTGTACCCCAACATCTGGTTTTCTGGGGGCCATTTTTTCTCTAAGTCCTTACAGTTATTGTGGAGGCTGACTGCTCTCATTTAGTGGAATTCTTAGTTCTACCTTATTTCCCTACTGGAACTGTCAAAGAAGGGAGTCTTACTTAGGCCTTCTTTTTTTTATTATAGTTTCTATTTTCCTTCCCAGAACATGCATTTTTCAGCTGCTTTGCAACAGTGCTATCAGAAGCCTTCTAAGCACAACTCAGTAAAAATACGTCATTTGGCAAGAACCTGGTCATGTTGTCTAGGAAAATTATGAACAGAAAGTATCTGGAGTGTCCTTCTACTTCTAAATGAAGTGTAACTGCATTCACACTTTTTACACACAAGGGTATTTATTTCACTTTAAATGAATAAATATAAGGTCTTAGGACAAAAGTAACAGTCCCAGAAGACTAACATCATTGAGAAAATTAAAGGCCCTTTCTATTATATGCAAGGGAAACATGTTTAAAGAAACAGTGGCAGGACAGACATTTTGGGGGCAAGAGACACCATCCAGGGTTGCCAGTTCCTCCCCTCTACCACTTTTTCCCCAGATATGAAACAATCAGGCATAGCACACAAACTTACAGGAGAAAAAGAATGAAAAGACAACGCTGGAAAAGTAAAATGATCCGTAATAATTTCTACCACATAATGAAAGCATATGCATTTTCTTTAGGCAATGAATTATCATGTACTCGATCCCCCCAGGGGGAGAGCTCGCTCGCTCTGGGTTTGCCAGGGGCAGCAGTATCTCCAACCGAAGGCAAAGGAAGAGAAAGAAAAGCGCTAGCCCCCTCCGCCGGGACCCAATACGGCGAGCAAGCCTCTCCCCAGCATCGCCTCCCGAGGGGCCGAGAGAGCCGGGCACCCACCTTCCGGAGAGCACGGCACTGGGCGTTGTCTGCGGCGAGCCGACCTCAGCCCCACACCGCCGAGCTCGGCGAGGCCCGGCCCGAAGGTAAGCAAGGCCCGGGCCGAACAGAACCACCTCAAGCCGCGCCGGTCAGCGGTAGGATGAGGGGTAGTGGGGTCTCTTTGTCGGGCCCCCCGAGGCGGGGGCGGCTCCCCTGCCCCCCCCGGGACTCGCCCTTCGCGGCCGCCATTTTATTCCCGGCTTCTGCCGCCACCGCCCCCCGAACCGGGCCCCGCCCAGGCCCAAGCCACCCACTCGTTCAGGCCCCCCATCCCCAGCTCCACCAGCCCCTCGGGGCGCTCCCAGTCGCCATTTTGTCTGTGCCCCCCTCCTCCACCCTTGCCCCCCCTCCCCGCCCAGCCGCCATTTTGTGGCCGCTCCCTCCCTCCCTCTCCCCTTGGCCTTGCACGGCCTTCCCAGCCAGCGCTCACCATCGTAGCGCTCAGCCTGCTCAGCCAACTTGGCCTGATAGACGAGGTCCTCCCGATCGTCCATGTCCTGCAGGCGGGGCGGCGTCGGGGACTGCACGGGGCGGATGGAAGCCGATGGGGTCTGGGGGGCTCAGCAGCTACCAGCTCGCTGCTCTCCGGGCAAATATGGCGGCAGCACCTCCTCCCGCTGCATCCGGGCACTTCCGCAAGTGCGCGCATGCGCCCTGCGGCCTCCCATGGCAACGGCGGCTCCTTGGCAACGGGCGAGTAGGCGGGGGCCGGACACCGCGGCGGCGGCGGCGGCGGCGGCGTGAGGCGGGCGGCAGCCCGGGGGTGGCGGGGCCGCCCGCTCCCCCGCCCGGTTGTGGCGGGTCGGCAAGCGAGAGGGCGCCGCTGTTTCTTAGGGAGGCTGGAGGGGGCGAAGCGCGGGGCCGCCGCTGGCGGGGTGGGGCCGGGCCGGGCGGCGGGCGGCCGCCGGGGCTGGTGGCGGGGGGCCGTGCCTCGCGTGAGGGCGGGCCGCCGGCCAGGGGGTGCTCGGGGGGAACGGCGTTTCCCTCGACGCGCCTCTTTCTCTCAGGGAGCGCGTATCTGCTGCCCTCAAACGCTGACGATACTATTTGAGTACGTCTCTGTGTGGTTTTGTACAAATCACCGGGCACGCTCCGCAGGTACATGATGGTGAATCTAGAAATGGGTGAAAGGCAGAAGGTCCGATTTGGCAGGTTTCTGCAATCTCTCCAGGGTGTTTACTCGAGCGAAGTATCACCTCCAATGCTATGTCTGACGCAGGACATGATAATTTCACAGCTTTAAGAGCTTAGAAGAACTAAACCTAAAATTGAATGTTTCACAAGTTCCTCACAGAGTACTTCAGAAAAAATGAAGTGTACACTTAAATAATTGAGATAATGCCTCAATTTCCGAAAACAGAATGGTTTGAGAAAACTAAAAGGGATTATGCTTGGCTGGCATAAATTGAATCTTTAAAGATGTGCTCACGGTAGCTGTGAATGAAGTCTTGCATCTCTCTTTTTCCAGCGTCTCCTAGGATGAGCAGGCTGAAGACAGCCTTCCTGAGGTGTAGAAGTGCACAAAGACCTTCGCAGTTCTTGACACACAGCAGAGATTGAGCAGGCCCTGGCACCTCTTGGACACAGTGTCAGGTATCCTTCTATTTACTCTATTGTATTGTCCCCACTGAAATGGGCTCCTGATGTGTGACTGAGGGCACACACCTAAAGCACCATTTAAAGCACAGTTTTTTGAATAGTTCATTGTTTCCTGATTCATTTTAACACATTATTTCAGTTGGTGAACAAGAGCTTTAGGGTATGTAAAATTAACATAACCTTATGGTTTTCTTACAGATATATCTAAAAATATAACAGAACGGTTTTTGTATCACTGTTTGCCTACCCAGAAAATCAATGGTCTGTTTCCACGAGAGATTTTGGGCCCCAACTCTTTTTCAAATCTCAGGATTATCTAATCAGAATTCCATAAAAGAAAAAACAAAGACATTAGCGTGTCCAGACTAAGGTGAAAATCAGGTGTCAAGTCCAGAAAAAAATTGCTATATTCAATTTAGTGAAAATATGATCAGAAAATGCTGGTTTTGTTGAAATTGGGAATCGTTATATACCTTTACCTCTGAATTAGTGTAAATACATGGTACCATTACCAAGGCAGTTCTGGTAGGCACCCAAAAGATCCCAGCTCTATACAGAGTCACCATATATTTGCATAAATATACTAAAACTCATTGTGAGACTTGCAAATCACCTCTGCACTTCATAAATCTTGACCAAAAAAGTCTATTTTTCAGCAACTGAGGCTTAGTTTCATATGACAGCTGTGCACAATAAATTAGATTTGCATCAATTTAGGAACTTTTCCATGATCCTCATGTTCATTGGGTACTCAAGCTGTAGAGAGCTCAACAATGTAAATAAACCAGGCCACTTTAAGCATACTTATTTGCCAGAAGTGAGGTGCATGCTTGATATCCTTGCTGAATTATAGCGTCTTGTCTAAATACTTAAAATATTTTTGAATGCACTTGTTACAGATGGCATGCAAATATTTGGAAATTGGTCAGGGATTTGGCAAAGCATGAGGAGTAAACAGTCTAATGCAGTGAAATACTCAAAGCATAATTTGCTGATGCAATCCTTGCTTGTCCCTTGCACCCTCAACTTTTGCATGAGTTGATTCAACCACTACTGCGGCTGAAAACCATTGTTGGAAGGAGGGGGAAAGGAAAGCAGGGGCAATAGGTTTCTGCACAGTTCCTGTGTTACATCAGGTTGCAGAGAAGTTCTGCAAATACCAGTCTGAAGTTAAGTAGCGGGAGGGCATGGCTGTCAGGGCAGTGTGGAAAGGCATACAGAACCTCTTCCTTTTGGCTGCAGTGAGCTCTTAAATTATCTCAGGTAATCTCATTAAAAGGCACTCTTGGATTGCAGCTCTGCTGCAGCCAAGTTGTATGAACACTGGAGCAAAGCTGGGGGCAGTAATACCTATGAAAATTTAATTTTTTCTGTCTGAAGCTGATAGAATAATCTTTATTGTGTGGGGACGTAACAGGAAAACTTGGCTGGCATCTCAGTACACTTAAATGCAAAGTCACTCATTTAACAAGTAACATCCCACTTGAAGACTCCACGAAACAGCACTGACCAAGAAAATTATCTGTAGCAGCCAGCCAACTGAATACGTGTCAACTAAAACATGAGGAGCCATCACCGTAATGGAGTGACTAAGAAAACAAATGTTGTCCTTGCCCCTACCAGCAAGAAAAATGATTACGGCAGTATTTACATTATCAAGACCAGTCCTTGTATACTTTTAGAAACAATGGACAGTGAAGTAAGTAGTGTTTTAACTGGGAACATACAACATGGCCTTTTCCATGCCGCAAGAGCCTGTGGACCTAGGGAGCGCCTCCAGAAGGCCAAATGCTTTGAGGGATTTGGAATGCCTCAAGGTTTTGGTCCATGATTAACTATGGCACACCCTGCTGAGCTAAGAAACTCACTGGTGTGGAGCTAGAACTGTTTTTTGGCATACACCCCAAATTAAACTGTCTCGCTTTAGATACAGTACTGCCATCAAGATTCTTATCCTTGGGGGCCTAGAGGCCACTGTCCCCTTGCAGTTTTTAAGGATTACAGTGGCAAAAGTAGGTCTAGTGCAGATTCAGGTTACAAATGTCCTCCCACATTGGATATATGTGTTGTGGTCCTCATTTTCTGTGCTTCATCCCTTGACAGTACACTGCACATGTTAGCCTTTCACTGAAATAGTGCTCCCCCACTACCATACTTACAAAGTCCTTCTGAACCATCAGTAGACTCCTGTATGAGATTCTTACTGGTATTAATTTGTAAATTTAATGTATGTTTTTACTGACAGTTCTAAGAATGAATAAACAGCTTTTCATCTTTCCAAACAGACGCACACCATCCAAAGAATCCCTCAACTATTTCCTGATACACCTGTGTAGGGAGAAGTGAGACTAATAGCTACAAAGTCTCATCTTAACATTCCTCATGAATCCTCTTTTGCAATGAGAATATACTTATTCTCCCACCCCCCTGACTCAGGCAACTCATGTGATTACAGAGAGTCACCTTGTTTCAAAAAAGCCGTATTTTACTGCTTATTTTAGCTACCTTGGTTTGACTTATTTCTGGAGGTGTTATGTTTAATTGTTTTCATATGAGTATGGCAAATTAAAAATGGCCATACCCACAGCTCTATTTTTAGATTATTAAATGCAAGTATCGCAATGACAGCTGATTGAGAACGACACCAAGTCAAAGTTTTGGCTATACTTTTATTTACTTCACGTACTATGAACATATACATTACATGCTACAAAAAATAAAAAAAGACTTTAACTGTCAAGAAAGTGGATAGTGTTATAATACAATGGCACATGTTCATATTTTTCTTCAAACTGGTTTGGTTAGAATCCTTCCCCAAAACCATTAACAAAAATGAAGTGTTTTACTCTTAAGATGATTAGAAATATTTGCATTATTAACAAATACAATTCAAACAGATTAACGAGATTTAACCAGGTCAAATATTAGTAAAAAGGCTGGGGTTTACCAAAATGAAATATATATTAAAAAACCATAGCAGCCAGTTGTACTTTTTAGTGTGATATAATGTGTAAATGCACCAGAAGAACACAGTGTAATTGAGCATTCTGCTTTCACGGTGTATTTCTAGAAATGATTATTCTAGTTCTAACACCTGCCTATGCACAAGAGACCAAAAACACAGCCAAGTAGAGACAAAAGATTGTGACCAACATTCTTAGCAATGATTTTTTTGCACGCATCGGGGAGAAGGGAGGGAACAAATAGAAGAGGATAAACAAAGGCCACAAAAGGATTTAATCTACATGTTCATGAACATATGTTCTACCTATTTTCCTTTAAGAGCTTGATAAGTTGAAATGTCTATTTCGTCCAAATGCAAACATACTCATTTCTATCACCTATGAAACAAAAATCACATTTCGGCTTAGAACTGAATAGTGGAAAACAGTTGCATTAATGTATCACTTGACTAAGAAAAACTGCTTGACAAGAACTTAGGATTCTAGTGCAACAGCAGCTATTAAGACTCCTCTAGTTTCTTTTTTTTTTTTGCTCTTTCGAAGTGTACAAATATTTGCAATTTATACAGTCTTAACAAAAACACATCTACAAAGTTTGCAGGGTATTTGCTAGTTAATTCAATTTATGTCTTTCATACTAGAAAGGCAAGATTTGCATAATAAAATGTTCTTTTGGTATCTTAAAATAATTGCTGATTGGAAAGGTACAAATATATGGGCTTTCATTAACTGCAATTGGAAAAAATACTTCAGAACAAACTGTGTTACTCTAAGAAGACACAGTTCATTATGTTTCTTTTGCCATACCTGAAGAAATATACAAGCATATATGGGCAACTGATAAACTCAGTATTAAGTCTGTTATTTAGATTGCAGCTATTGAAAAAAAATATCAGTCATAGTAAATATCAAGGTCAGAGGAAAAATACAAATTAGCCTTAAAGAAACCAATGTGTTACAGAACCTAGTTTCTCAATTTTTTTCCTCAAAGTAAATTTTTTACTAAGCTAGAAGAGATCCCACAATCACTGGCATATCACCCTAACCAGAATAGCAATCCCAGCTAGAATAGTACTGCAATTCCTTTGTTACCATTCTTACACCACTGTCACAACTGTCAGTTTTCTAATAATCTTCAGTAGTGCTTATGCAATTGGTGATGGAAAAGCATGATTAATGTACATTTGGCATTAGTTTACACAATTAATGAGTGCCCATTACCTGAAAATTAGTCAGACTTGCTGATGGATTAGTTCTGAAGTAAAACAACTAGTACTTAAATATAACAGCAATATTGTAATTTCCAGCATGTTACACAGTTCTGAGGTAAAGTGTTACCAGTATTCTGTTGTATGGGTCGGTGCCTTGCAGCGATAGCCTTTGCAGTGGGAACTAGGCATCGCAGCATTTACAACCAATGAGCCATTCTGGTCACATGGTTTGTATCAACCAAAATAACATTTTCAGTTTGATACTATTTAGAAAAACTGTTCTGTATGGATTACACTGTAGTCAAAGTTACAAAATTTGTTTAAGTTTGGTCACTAGAGTGCTGTGCTTGGAAAACAATCCAGGGTACAGGCAAGGGATAGTTACTTCAGTGTTTAATTTCAGTTTACAAAACTTACTGAATCCATTCTGATTTATGTTAGAGAAAACCAGATAATTAGAAGAACAGACTAAAAAAAAAAAAAGAAACCAAAACCAAGCAGTGCATAATACCACCTATTCAATGCACTGATTTTCATTAAGAGCTAGGAAGCCTTATTTACTCTATTATGCCTTTTGAGAATCAATCCAGAAGCACACAAGTATTTTCCATTAGTTTATTAAAATTAAAATCCTCATGAATTCACTATCAAATATTTTACAGATGGGAATTAAACCAGAAGAGTCCCCAGAGTAACTTTAAAATAAAAGTAATATTTGGTTTGTCAGTTCACCATGTTTGACACTGATTTGTACTGTAAGAGTATTGTACAATAGAAGCATTGAAGAATTCTAGAAAAATTAAACTGGCCCTATATAATTTAATTTTATTGGAAAGCAGTGTCAATATTTTAGTATATTTAGTGAATCAAACACTGCTTTAAAGCTATGCATTAAAGTGCTACGCACGTATTTTTCAGCACTGATATGGATGTTTACACTTCCATAAGCCTTATATTTGTGGATAAAAAGAGATACTGGTGTGTTAATAGAAATCTTAATTTAAAATCAGCTGCTATATTTGAAGCATCAACAGTACTGAAGAAATCAATCTAGTGTCCACAAGCTTCTAGAATTCCGAGGTTGATTTGATCTGTCATTTACCATTAAAATGGTAAGCATCTGTAAATCATAAGGCTGTCCCCAATGGGCTCTACATAAATCTGTACTGTGCATAGTTAACTGACCATGCAAAGTACTATATAGCCTTTCTAGGACAGAGAATTCAGGATGGAAAAAAAAAGTATGGAGAAAGCTCCAGGATAAATTTGTGAAATTTCTATCTATGTATTGAATTGTCCAAGGTTGATGTTCATTGCCTGAGGAAGAAGCAACATAAGCAATAGGACCGGAGAGAGCTACAAATGTTATTGTAACATCTACATGACTGCTTTCTCCAACTGCTACTGCTGGCAAGGTCCAGTCTGCTGTGCACATGGACATAAGCAGGCATTACAACCTATAATCATGTACTAGTTCTGCCACTTGACACACAAGTTATCTACTGTCGTACCCTGAATTACATGACCCTTAATTAAGGAATGGTGGTGTTCAGTCCCAGGGGTTTGCAGGTTATCAGAATGCTTATACAAGCAATACCGCTTTCAACATCTGTCGGAACATAGTCTTGATGGCATCTGCAATAAAAACAAGTTGAGATTGTTCCCATCTCTAAGCGCAACTGTTGAGCCACACTCAGCTGAAGTCCTCATCAGGATTCTGTTGATCCAGCAGGTGGACATGTGTGAATGGAAAGTGACCACGTCTGCCATTACATTCTCCTTCCCACTGACCACTCACATTAATCTTTGTGACCTTTACCAGCTCACCGACCTGCAGGATAAGAAACAAGGAAGTGTTACAATTCATAAAAACACATAGGATGAGCTGCTACCTCTCCCCTTTGGTGTCATATCACCCAAGTGTACCAGATACACTTCTATAAAAAGTAGTTTTAGTCTTGACCATTTTTGATACACCAGTCTACCACCCAATGTTATTCAGTCCTGAAGAAAGTATAAAGAGAAGTAAGCATACCTAGATTAGGTGAGAACTATCTAAATTGAAGAGCCTGCAATCCAATCTTTCAGAGCACCCTTGGGACTTGACATCAGCTACTATCACAATAAATGCATCTCGCTGAATTGATAGACTCTTACACTATGCTTGTACTCCATCAACAACCTCATTAAGGGAGGTAAGTCTTGCAGGTGTACAAAGTGAACACTGATCTGCAAGCTAAACAGCTCCTTAATTTTGAAATTCCACTAAGTGCTTTTCGGGTAGTATTGAGAAAGTTCTGGGTACATGGGGGATCTCTCTCCCTCTCCCCCTGCCTCCTGGATTATAAAACACTGAAAGAATAGGTGGGGGAATAAGAAGTAGTGCTGCAAGGCTGCTCTGTTCTTACTCTGAGCATCCACAACTAGCCACTACAAGAGGCAAGGCCAGATGATATTTCAGTCTTGCCCACCATGGATTTCTCACATAAATAAATTCCATGGATAAAGACAATTGGTGCCTCCTCCCTCTTATACCCAAATTGTTTGGCTAGAAAAAATAAAAGAATGGTTACTATGGACCAATGAAACAATATGCTTTAGTTTAAAAGTATCCAGTTGTAATGTACTACACTAAATAAAAGCACAGTAATACATCTCATATTCTAGTCTCCAACCTAATGTTCACATAACCAATTCTAAAGGTATTGTCTGCCTTTAACAAAGGTGGAAAAATGCACAGCAGTCACTTTCCCAAGGCTGTGCAGTCAGGTAGTTCAAGTTGGGGCCACAAGTCTTGGTCTAACCAGTCCCCAATTCTGTTGAATCTTGAAGGGTACTTTAGTTAAGTAGCACTTACACAACCTAAGAAAGCACAATTTACATTGTAAAGACAGTCACTGGAGAGTTAATAAATGCGATATTGAAAAGCTGTCTACCCATTTCTACCCCTCTGTGTAGAATTTTATCAATAATCTCATTTACAAGTAACATACAACGGTTATCCAAATTCTTCCTGGGTCACAGACAGAGAATGCTTTTGGGACAGATATACTCTATTTTCTTTTGCTAATACTGTAAATAAACTCCCAAGGCATGGCCACAAGCCTTACTGCATTTCATCCAGAAATTCACTGAATATACAGTTACTAGTTTACACAAATGCTTATCACTGTGTTCCAAATTAATCCAAACCAGAATCTCATTATTCTCACTTTCCAGGCAGTGAATGAAGAACAAGGAAAACAATTTAAGATGTTACCAATCTCCATTAACTTCACAGGTTTTAATCACTTGCAATCTTTTGCCAGAACAGCTTTTAACAGTTCATAAATTCAAAGCACTACACGGACATTTAATTAAGCTTCCCATACCTCTGATGATTACTTATCTGGTAATGAGAGGCACACTTGGGACTCTTGCTGTAGCTTTATTTTTTTCCTTTTGTAGTCATTAGTATAGACATTTTAATGAATCATATTTTGAAGAAAATCCTCTTATGTATTTGCTACAGGCAAAAAGGAAGCCTTCCTCAACTACTGAATGCTAGTTTCAGCTCTTTAGGAATTTAATCATGCAGTATGTCTAATTTTGCTACTGCTAATAATCACTGGGGGGGGGGGGGGGGGGGTTACAAATAAAAATACTCTGTTGACCAAAACAATACATCAGCTATAATTTAACAAGGACAAGATTAAATGTGACAATACTAGAAGCAGAAAATTTTATTTCCTAATCACAACCATTACAAGAATGCTATCCTAGATAACTTTAAATTGCTTCAGACCTAGATATAATCTACGTATCAGCCTTCAAGAGAAAAGTATATAACCTCCAACCCACTAGTAAAGAAAAAGCACAAGTTGCACTTAAGCTGGCTATCTGTAAGATATTTTTCTTAGACTGCTGGCCTTTGCTCTTATTGAGTATCACACACTACTTTATGTTCATATAGTTAGTTTATCTTGGATACCTTATGACAAACTCACCTGAAAAGGTGGGTTCAACAGTGCAATGATAGTGAGTAATAATATGGGATGCTTGTGACATTCCCTTGCTCCCAGAAGCATCCTGTAGCTGTTTGTTTGGTTTTCAGGGGTGTTTCAGGGTCATTGCAGCAAAGGGACACCCATATATGAATTCTCCTTACTCTAAGAAGCTACACTCGAAATCTGCATTTCAATAATTGTTGAAAGAGGAAAGACCTCTGAGGATTAAAAAATATTCCTTTTTTACCATTACGGTAATTTCATTTAGCAACCACTCTCTCTTTCTGATACAATCTTTCATTCACATTTCATTTATATGTAACTTTTAATTCCATTTATATATATCTACCTTTACACCTATCAAAGCAGGACTGACTTTAAGTAAGCATGGGTCATTTCACAAATACTAGCTTAATAAAATGGCTCCATTAGTTCCTTAATAACTTAGAGATCTTTCTAGATCTGCTTTGAAACTCTGCATATTAATCTACAGTTCAAATACTCTCCTGAAGACAATGCAGAGAACCTTTCAAAAAAATTACTCATTATTACAAGTGCTGGAATTTTAAAACATTTAGACTAGAAGTGGATGTTCTCTCTGAATTCTCCTCACTTTTAACATTGACTTACGGTATCGTTAGTCTATTGTGCATCATCCCACCACGCACAGCACCTCAAGAACAACACTGTACCCTGCTATAAAGCCAGATTTGTCTCAGTCTTCATCAGAAGTTTTAAAACTAAATATATCCCATACGCTTCAAAGCAAAAATGAAGGTTCATGTGAAGACTTCTGTATGCTGTGGTTTTATTCCAAGTACTCCTCTTTGGTAAGGTCAAGATGGCAGAGTTCTGCTACTGTTACAAAGAAAAAAAATAAATCGATCGATCTCAGAGTTATTCACCACATAGATCTTCCCTTTTTCTACTCTCTTCTCTCTTAATTAATACAGACAACTCCTTGAATAGGTCCAGTTACAAGCAAAATAAGTTATCTTCTGCTGAATCTTTTTTCTGTAATACAGCAAAGCCTTTATTAGGACATCATTTGCTCTGATCCTCCTTCCTTGAGCTCTTCAAAACCATGTCAGTTATAAAATAATAAAACAGTACAGATATTCTCTTTGCAGTTTGGGCCAAAAATGTTTGATGTTAAAAATCTATTTTCCTAAGAGAAACAGTGGGATCCACCCCCACCCATGAATATTGCCAGATTTAAGGATAAGAGTTTTCATTTGGAAGGAATCCCACTTGCTATATTTATAGTTATTAAGAGGTCTGGGCAAAAGTGGACTGATAAGATTTACATAACACTTTCTACTAAGTTATCTAAGAAAGAGATCTCTAAATAAACAGAGAAGGAACACCATGAAGTGAAAGGGAATGTGAAAAAAGGAGACAACAACAAACAGTACTTTGATAGACAGGATGAAGAAAAATTTGGAGAAAGTCAAGTGCATATTGCTATTTTTTCCTGTACAGACACTGAAAGCAACTCAGTAACATTGTGATTCAAAATTATAAGCGCTGAAAAGAAGCTAGGAAGGCCTACTAGAAGCAGTGATAAATGGCTCAAATTTTAAAATTAAAATTTCCCAATATTATACACAGAATAAAGAACCACCACTATTATTGCATTTCTTAAATGTAGAGCTGTAGCAAGACCGGAATACATAATCCTAACCAAGAGGTTCGACATGTCAACCAGTAAGTATTTAAATAAGTTTCCAAGGTCTGCAAAGGCCATTGTTCTATTATACAGGTAGAAAGACACTATAAATCTTACATCCTCACACAGACGAGCTGAGCCTACACACTTCTCAGTTCCTCCCTCCCAAACACTTCATCTATCTAGTGTTTTATCATAAGTTAGTAAAAGACGCTAGCGGTGCAAGCTAACTCAGAAGAGAGAGAGATTCTCCATGAAACTACATTTTCTAAAGCACAGCATACTTGCCAGATCATGTGAGTTTTAGCGAAGAGGATTGAACTAACATAAGATCAGCCATGGCACTCACAAACTGTTCTTCAGCATGTAAAGGGTTTTGCTTTCACTCAAAGTTGCTCATGATAGCCTGGATTACCAGTATTTTCTCACTCTCTCTATATCACTTCATGCTACCAAGCTGTGAGTTGGGCAGTGTTGTGGGGTTCTGCTTTAAGTGAAATAAAATGTAAAGTTAAGCTTAAAAGAACACTAGTAGCACACTAATAAATAAAAGCTTAAAAACAAAATCCAGAAGGAGAATCAAAAGGTTTTGATAAATATGCACCACATAATATCCAGTGGCTCAAAGAAAACGTAACGTCTGGTAACTGCAACAGTCCAGAACAACATTCAGGAGTATTTCCAAGCTCCAGGAGGTGGCTGGGTGGAGAGAGTGAGAAAAAGAGGGAGAGAGACAGCATTTTAGGCTGTATGAAAGTCTGAAGGTTAAAATCTTCACGTGTTTCCCCAAAATCTGGTGAGTTAGCATAAACTTCTATACATGCTTCTCAACCCAAAAATTTATGTTCTGTACCCTGGATCTCTTTTGATTCAGAAATATAACATATAGTAACTCAAGAGTATATTTACATTGCTTCTCTAGACAAATTTTTACCTACAACAGGAAGAAATTTCACACCTCCCAGATTGCACATCAATTATCAGATCTGTAGAATGTGCTGCATTTGCCAATTCTGTAATAAAGACACATACCTATAGTAACCACATCACTGAAGTACTGAAGTGCCCTTTATGCTATGCACAATTAAACGAAGTATTTGAGAGTGAAGAGGAGATGCTCTGACTCAGCACAGAAACTGTTTTTTCCCCAAGTACTTAAATTGTTATATAAACAGGAAGTCAATTAGGTATCAGGAAATTCCAGAGCCTTTAGCTCAAAGAAAGCCTAGATTAAAGGATCCAATTTACATATCATCCTAAGGCAAAGGTCTGCCACTGAGAATACCTTAGTCTCAATTTCCTCACATGTAACTTGGGGGATAACTATCTGATGTGTGGAGATAGAGTACTCTACTCTCCTTTTTAAGAGGAAAAAAGATCAAAAAGGGCATGCACAAGTACTTGATCATATCAGGAAGTGAATCAACCTTAGGTAAACTTACTGCTTTATTACAAATCATACTCCATCAATCACTGCTTTACACAAGACCTCCTTAATGAATTGTAATGGTATGTTCCTGCTTCACAAACTAAAACCCAAAGTAATCTGCCTGAGGTCAAGATGTTACAATAAAACCCTATGTGTGATCATCATCATCATCATCTCAGTCTCTAATTTGAAAGTGACTATCAATGTTTCCACTGATTGCTTTTAAACTGCAGACAGACTGGGGAGGGAGGGTGGGGCAGGGAAACCAAACAACCCAGCACACCTTTAAGATTGAGGTTAGGCAAGCAACAGTGAACACAGGTTCAGACACACAACTTATGAACTGCTCCCTCTCCCTCCCCCCTAAAATAAAGGCTTCAGAAGTGAAAACATGGATGGGGAAACACTTATGTTAGTGATGTTTGACAAAAGACATGATATTGGTTCAGTAACCTAAACATGCTATAATAATCAAACTCTAGTCTACAAGTGACTCTAGTCACTTATTAAAAAAAAATAAAAGCCTTTATCCATAACTTATTAATCATGATGTAAAACCAGTATTACAATGCTTTTCCCTTTCATGTTCCTACAAAACTATAACGTGATTGAAAGGGAAATCCCTTGAACAGATCTCTTCTTTCTAAGTTTTGCCCATTATGTACCTCCAAAGCCAAGGCTGTCTTGTCGTAGGCATTAGGGACTCGCTTCTGGATAACCCGGGCATAAATAGGGCCATTCTGAAGGTTAGGGAGCGGAGTGTTGATGCTGGGCTGGGCATAGGGCCCTGGCTCCGGCCCACCCAGTGGTTGTGGGTGGGAACTATCCTGGTTACCTCCAATCAGAGTAGATACTGAAGCAGAGGAAGGTCTATACTTCTCGACGTAAGGAACAGGTATCATTCCCCTCTTTCCTTCGCTGTCTTCTGCATTCCACCATTGCTCTTCAGGTTTATCCCGGATTCTCAGTATGTCTCCTTTCTTAAATGGAAGATCTTCTTCATCATTTCCATTAAAGTCAAAGAGAGCTCGCACATACTCAGCTTCCTCCTGCCTGAGGATAACACCACTATTCTGCCTGGATCGGGAAACTGGTTCTATCAAGGTTGTAGTGTCCAAATAGTGTATTTTGTAGAATTCCAGTAAAGATGGCAAAGATTCAAACTCTTGGTCACCTATTCGAAATCTGGTGGGATTCAACCCTGAAAGAAGAAGGCAATATGTCAAAGAGAGCATACAACAGTTAAAACTGTAAATTAAACATTTGAGAAGATGAATACATTTACAGATAAGTAATTTGATACTTGGTCATCTTTAGATCAACATTCATCATCAACACTCTTCTGTGTATGTCTAATCAAAGACAGCACTATCATGATCATGAGGACAGAGTTTTATTTTTAAAGATTTTGTCAAAGAAAGAAAGAAGAAATTGTTTGGCACTGCCAAACTTCCCGAATTAGGATAAAAATATCTTGTTTCCTTGATTATATAGACCCAACAGATAAAAATGTTCAGTACATCCAAGTTTCTCAGGAGCCTATACAATTTTCAGTAACAGACAATTCCCTTTTTCCTGTTTTATACTCTAAGTCTAGGAAGCAAATGAAATTTGGGTATAATTTCAATGAAGTGGTTTGGGGTTTTTTTTTAAAACTCTTTTGCAGTTCAAAGTTATTTCAAAAGGACAACACTGCAACAATGGTTATTTACTTGTTGTAATGTATCGTGGGTTAAAGGCATGGATACTACAGAAAAATGCTTAGCACAGCAGCAAACAATTTATGTGAATGAGCAAATGAAGTTATTTTTCATTTTGATAAAAGGTACCGTTAGAGAAAATTATGTATATTTTATGCAACGCAAAGCAACAACATATGTTTTCATAATGGGTATAATTCAGTCTTTTAATCTCAAGTCTTGTAGTTTCTTTGCCATATTTGTCAGATGGAGCCTAAGCTATAAATCTGAACCTCAAATACATTAAAATACAGATGATGTTCATATTCAAGTCATTAGAAGTATCAAAGCGCAGATATCCATTTCAGTTTTCAATCTGTGCGCTGCACTTTTTTTCCGTTTTATGCTCTTCAGGCTCAGCTGGGGAAAAACATACACATGATGTTCTATTTCCACCATGCACCATACACTGTGTAATCAGTTATGGGAAGAATTGTGGAAGGCTGGGGGAGGGTAGTGGAGAGGAAAAGATTTATGCTTTAATGAGTAACTCTTAGCAAGAAAGAGATGCTTACTTTGCAAGTCTGTTTCTCTGCAGGGAATATCTAACAGTTCCGAGACTTAGCTCTCGAGTACAAAGCTAGCAGAATTCTTCAAGCTGTCACTGATCCAAAACCCCCTTCAAAGTAGCACTGTCAGCACGGAAAGCTAACATTACAAGAAGTTCTTTCAAGAGAGCAAAAAAAGGGGTTCAAATAGAGAAAAGGGCAGATTCAATAAGATCAACATAAACACCCAATAAATAAGTTTTGAAGTATCCTGAAGGAACATAAACATTAGTGAAACTGGTTACAGGAAATTCAAAGAAGCAGAACTAAGTCATTGGAAAATGCACATTTGCATGCATTAACACCCCTGAAAGACTTTCAAAAGAAATGAGCACAAATGCAGTAAGTCAAAACCCAAAAAACAATACCCTCAAAAAAATTACAAAAAACAACACACAAACTGTCATCATCAAGAGATAAGGAAGCTAATGTAAACATCAGTAAGAAATACGAATCCAGCATGGAAAGAGAAGTAAGATTCCACCTTGTTCTCCCAAAGCATAATGCTGGAAAGATGGAACACCCCCTGAACTTTTGTTGATGCGATCTAACTTACAGCTCTAGACTTAGCAAGAACTCCAGAATTTCATCTTAGTGGCAGTTCTTAGCTCTCTGTTCTCACAGGAGATGACTTCTGGCTGGACAGGCAGCATCCCTACACCACTTCAAAACAGCTTAAATTCACTACGTAAGCATATAATATGATCTGAGAATGCTGCGCTTCTGCTAGCATTGGAACTGGGAAACCATGCTTTGTAACAAGTGGTATAGACATCAAGTTTCAGACAAACCTGGTGACAGAAACATGAGCATATATCTGCTACTATTTTAGATGTGAACCTTTAAGGATCAAGGCTTATGTAGACACTTATGTCAAAAGAAAAAGTCATAGAAACTTTAAAAGAACCAGGGCAGCAAAGATCTTTGAAGTGATATGGAGAAGACTGAATCTCAGGTAAGTTCACTGACATGGAACTTCTTTCACATGACAGAAATCTAAAGCCTGAAACACTAATTTACTTCTGTAAAACCTGCTACAAACTGACTCAGTCAGGAGCCTGAGATCTCCTTGTCCAAAGTAAGTGTACACAGAAAAATCTTAAAACTTGTAGGAAATGAGCAGTTCATCAGCCTTGTCAGCACCAAAATCATCGCTAGGATAAACAAGGCTTTTCTGGGTGTCTTTTTTTTTTTTAACAGGTTCACCCTCTTGAATTAATGCATAACAGCCTGAAATAGCTGCCAAACATACCTGAATAAAACCAAAGTTGGACTCATAAGAGGAAAGTCCACTGGGACCTTATGTATGGGGAAGGAGTGACTGAAATCAGTGTAGTGTATCCTAGAAAATCACATTCTAAGATATTTTGCACAACTGAAGAGTGAGAGAACATAGACCCTCCAAATACATTCTAGGATCAGAAAGATCAATGCAATCCTTGAAGGGACAAACAGATAAGCAGCAGAAGGAAGAGACATTACCTTCACAAAGAGAACACTCCCAGAATACCACATGCACTTCTGGTGTTTTTTTTGTTTTGGTTTGGTTTTTTTTTCCAAAAAAAACCATAAGGCAGCTACAAAAATCTGAGGTCTGGAAAACCTCTTTGCAACAAGAAATATACAAGCTTAATCCAAATTAATTACCAAAAAATATAAAGGCAGCAACCTGGTCACTGTCTGGAGAATTTCAATAGAAGACTTCTAAATTCAGCTAAAATAGGCATAAAAAGGACAAAATAGTTTAAAGTCACAGTTGGAAATAAAATACAACTACACCTTACCAAGCAAGTGGTAAACTTCCCATCAGTTTAAGTCTTTTGTGTATACTCTTGTTCAGCTACATGGTAATGAGCTGAATGATGCTCACTTACATAGCGGGGAAATAATTCTATGCACTATGGGCTTCGACGTTCTGTCATTCCCTGGTATAATGAAATTCAAAGATTAACAGATTTCAGGCTCAGAAGAAGTCTTCAGCTTCTTGTTTGAACTGCAACACTTCTCATACCTGTAGGCCAATGAAAAAATTAAGGCAAGATCTACCACAAGAAAAAGTTACAGTAACAAGGCAAGTGGTTTTTGGAGAAGTAGAGCTGTTTTCCTTCATGATTCTGGGACAGTTTTCTTGACGGCACACATTTGAGAAGCACATTGTCCACATCTTCTGAGGGCTCTCAGGAAGAGGAGAAGGCGTGTAAAGGTAAATCTAGCTACTGGCGGAACTTTAGTCACTTCCTATTAAAGTTGGACAGCTGGAGTACTAGAAATTATTTTCCCTTCTCCCCAGCCGAAGGAAGAATAGCTGTTCAGCTTGCACCTCTACCAGCAGCACTACCCAGCTCTGTAAGATGACTCATTTGAATGAGAAGCACAAAGGGCTGAGTATCCTCTTTCTTACTTATTCCATCCTAGTTCCATCTGCACTAGGACTTAAACCTGATTCCATCCACTTCAGCTTGTCAGAACAGCTAGCAAAACCTTTGCTCTCAGGAAGGTGAGGAAAGAGTTAAAATCCAAACCGTCCCAGAATTAAAGAAAGTTTCAAATCTGGACCCTGTCAGTTCTCTGTTTATGACGCACATTCCCTCCTGACAAAACACTTTCACACTGTGTTGGCTTCATGTCAGTCTGGAAAAGATTGCTTATGTATGTTTCAAATATTGTACAGATACTGGGAAAGTAGGGTATAAAATACCTAATATTCTACTTGAGAGCGCGGGCAGGTGGCATAACCACAAAGCAACTTCTCACTTTCTCAGATGTCTTGAGGGTTTTACATTTCTCTCTTCACTCCAATTGTGTTAGTACCACTAGGCAGTTTTCTCTTTATTCCTAAGCTCCGATAAGCTTTCCTTTCCGGTGCAGGGAAGACCTCACAGAAATACAGGTTTTCTTAATTTTTGTTTCTAGATCTAGTATGTAAGGGTGCCGTGCCTCCCCCCCCAACTTAAAAGCATGTTTTGGGCAAGAAAGGCTGTTGTTATCATGCAGGGTACTGAGACACAAGGCTCTCATTTCAAAGACAGACATCACAGTGATGTAAGCCAGTTTCCTCCTAGAGCATATGGGAACTCTGCTATGAAGGCATCACATTCCAGCCTGTGTGTTTCCCTCACAGGGACACCTTTTTTCCTTGTCCTTAAGTACCTCCCTACTCATGCCAGAGCAAAACAAATAAATACCCATGAACATTCTATAAAAACAGCAAAACCCCATGCACTGGCTCCTGAGAAGAGCTCTAAGCACACCGGGAGAATATTCTTACATAAATTACATATTGTCATTTCTGCAGATAATCAGAGGATGAAAGAAAAGTAGATGTCAAATGCATACACTTTCCAAGCTTCCAATAGTTTGCATTTTAAGACCTTAATATAAAAAAAAAAAAACAAAAACAAACAAACAACTCAAAAAAAGCCCAAATGTTAGAGTTAAACCATACTGCTCACACATATCTAAAGCCATTTCCTATAAAGCTGAGTATGGATATCATTATGTAAAGATTATATGATTCCAAGAAGTCTGAATTTTTAAAAATCACAATGGAAGTGACTTAGAAGCGTAAGTTAAGCAGCATGTTCTTAAAATGAATACTTGGTGAAAACACCGCCTTCTACACTAAATCTGTCATACTTTCCTGTTTTAGAGAGACAAATTTTAAAACACTGTAAGGCTTCTGGCTTTATTACATTGTACTTTCAATAGAAAGCATATCTTTCTTTAGATATTTTAGGCATTTTGTTTTGGTGCGTAACATACATTTTTATCCCTGACTCCTCTGTCAAATTGCAAACATATGATGTATTTAAAAATTTCCCCTATTGTCCATTACCATGCTAATGCCTGCATGGAGTACCTTGTCTTGTTTGAGATTTCTTTAGCCCATGACTGTGATATTTCATCCCAAATGATACCTTAATTCCTATTCAGTTAATCTCCATCTCCACTCGAAACAGCGTTTCTCTCTCCCGTAATTCAGTGGTTTATCCTATTTTCTTTTAACAGCCTGAAAACATTTCAGGAAGACATAGCTATTTTGAGAAGTTCTGTTAAATTCTTTTTTCCTTATGCTGAAAAATCACCTGCAAGAAGTTAGATACTGCAGCAT
Organism: Haliaeetus albicilla; assembly: GCF_947461875.1. Lineage (NCBI taxonomy): Eukaryota > Metazoa > Chordata > Aves > Accipitriformes > Accipitridae > Haliaeetus > Haliaeetus albicilla. The sequence goes on from NC_091491.1 coordinate 6,672,149, forward strand.
ATCAGGCAAAAGTTGAATTTAAAAAAAAATTAGCAAGTTTATTTTATACTTTAGAAATGGAAGAAAGTATCATGTTTTTGTGACACTGTGACTTTTTATATTAGGGAAGCCAAAGCTTCTCATTCATTCTGTATTGAAGCTAGGTTCCTAGTATCCCCTGCACACAGCAGTATTAAAGCAGTCATGAACTGCAAACACACTTACTGAAACTAACAGAAATCAACCTAAGAACCTGATCTGGCATATTCAGATTTCCCCATGAGAAGCGTGCATTTGCCAAACAATCAATTGCTAAAAAAACTGTACCATACAATTAACATAGTAAAATTGTTCTTCCTAATGTTTTAGCTTGACCACAATAAATAAGCACGACAATTCGCAAACATTTACCTCATTTTACTGCATTATTTTCCCTATCCAAATGTGAAACCATCTTCAATCTTCTACCAATGTTTCCATCTCCCTCCCATTGCAGAGCATCCCCCCGTTTACTTTTTTCTGAAACAAAAACTTAATTACACTTTAAGTGTAATTTAATATACACACACCCAGCCTCCCCCCCCCCCCGCCCCCGCCCCTTCTTTGGTTTGAGTGTGAAAAGAGAACAGTATCAGCATGGAGGTATGACTTATTTAAAACTACTACAATATCAGCATAGGAGTGCAGGAGTGATGCATCACCTATCTTCATTACACCCAGGGCAGGGGGGGCGGGGAAAAACCAACCAAAACATAATTATACTTCTGAACATATATTAAGTCTACTGTGCCAACAGCCTACACAGCTACAATAGCAGCTACTCTTCTAAAACAGATAAACATTTAAAACAGAAGAGAATTACCTAAGGGGCATTTAGTGATTTTTTTAAAAAGAACACTAAAACTCCAGAATGTTTTAACATCCACAACATAAGCCACCCCACAGAATGCCACAAAACATTACTGAGCTTAAAAATGTAACACAATAAAAAAAGTTAGGATGGCTATGTACTAAAGTGATACCACAATAACATGAAAAACACTGTTTTTCCAGAGGTGAGCTGCTCTCCAGAAGACAACTGCTAAGAAGTGACAGGCACACATACTCCAGTGTTTTCTACCACTGCTGTCTGTAAAATCCTATTAGGCAGGATTCCACAACAAACCATCCTGGTAACTTACTCTGCTCTACATAACACCAGTCATGCATTTCAACAGTTCTCACACCAAGCCTCCGCAAACCTATGGCAATAAACCTCTGTCTTCACCGACATGAAACAATGGGAATCCACCGCATCTTTTGGCAAACCATTTTACTACCCACGGCAGTAATGACTTCCACTTCCAGCTGAGTTCAGCCACCTTTAGCAGCTTTTTGCGACTTGAGTGCACCCTGCAACTGTAGTAGGTTCCTGGGATAAACACGATGACTTCAGACTTTCCCAAATTTGCCAATTTTAAATGTTCCCCTGAGCAGGAGAAATTACTGTATAACAGTGCAAACCTACCAGCAACAGTTTTGTTTTTTCTTAGATTATCTCCTTCTTAGTCAACTACAGTCTGTGCAGAGATTGAAAAATCCTTTCCGTAACATGTACTGTTGCATCTTCCCAACATAGGTCTCTTAATTCCAACCACAGATCTACATGAGAAAGTGACTGTCTCTGTAGCAATTCATATACCTTTACTTTCTGCCAAATAAGTTCACCAAATCTCTTACTGCATAGGTTTACTACACTTCAAAATTAGGTAGTGGTTCCTTTCTGAGATGCTAGCAAAACACCCACATCATTTTGCAAGCATTAATATCCAAACTTGAGCAGTTCCGCTACCAACTTCAGTAATGCCCCCAGCAGGGATACTGTATTACACATCTAAGTTGTTACACATCTGAGGACACTGCATTGCTGGGGGCTCTTGTTCATTTAGTTACACTTGTACTTGCAGAAACGCTGCTTCTCATGGTACAGTTTTCCCTCTGATACAATCAGTATTTTCTGCTCTACAAGCATGACACTTAAACACACTGTTTTCATATTAGATATTAGGCTGATGAGGAATAATATCAAACCTTCCCTTTCAACACATAGAGGAAAAAAAAGTTATTGAACTTCACGTCTCATTTAAAGTAACAATTCCTTTACATTCCTACTTAAACTACGCACATAATACTTTGATTTGTGACTTGAAATTTAGCCTCGCAGCCTGCCTTCTAATGCAAAACTATCTTGTCAGAACTCAAGAGTTTTAGACAACACTTCCGCAGAACTGTCCCCCGGCTGAGATGGCATGCAAAATCTATGAGCTACAGTTAACTGGTTTACGAAAACAGGAGAACGTGCGAGCGCTACAGCCGCAGGATCTTTCCGTAGGGCTGCAATAAGCGCTCAACTCCAGTAGATGCTCAACTACGATATTAAGTCGCTGGAAGGCAGGTGCAGGCAGACGGCTCGGCTCACTCAGTAGCCCCAGCTACAAAACACGACTTAATTCCACTACAAAGAGCTTCGCGACTTGCAACAGCGCCCGGGGGAGGGGGGTGTGGGGGGAGAGCGGAGCCGCCCGTGGGGAGGCGCACACCGAGGCTCGGCTGCCCCAGCCGCCCTCCCCGCGGCGGCAGGGGCTGGGGGGCCACCACCGGCCCTGGGGGTCACTCACCCGGGGCCCCAGGGCCCTCGCCGCCGGCCCGCCGGCCTCCCGCCGGCCCCAGGCTGTTGACGATGTAGTGCGAGACGCGGGAGCTCTCGGACACCGAGAGCACGAAGTCGCCGGGGATGGTGCCCGAGTCGCGCACCAGGAAGGTCCCGTGGCGCTGCCCCTGCAGCAGCGACACCGCCTCGGCCCGGCTCAGCCGCCCCCAGTACCAGCTCGCCCGGTCCTCGGAGTCGAACTGCCCGGCCATGGGGGCCGCCCGCCCGCAGGCCGCACTCGCTTCCCCCCCCCCACCGCGGGCCGCCGCCGCCCGCGGTGCCCCGCTCCGCGCCCAGCCCTGCCACCCAAAATGGCGGCCCTGCCCTGACCTCACCTACCGGATGTGACCGCACGCGGGAGACGCGGGGAAAGCTGTGGCGTCATCTCCCCGCGCGGCCCGATCCGGCGGGGGGCGGGTGGGGTGTTGGTTGGCGCGCTGCGCGTGCGCTGTGAAGGGGGCGGGAGGGTGCGCGCGCAGCGCGGGCTCGAGGGGGAGGCGGGAACGCGGCGCTGAGGGGAGCGGCGGAGTTCTGAGGCGTTTTGTCTCGCTGCGTCGGTACCGGCGACCGGGATGGTCTCCTCTGGGTATTTGGGAGCAGCAGTGACCGCCTCCAGAGCCGGTCCCTCCTCACGCCTTAGCCAGTGCTCTCGTATCGGCTTCTCTGTCACGGGCCGGCGGGAGAAGGGTCCTGGGGTGCCGGTGTAGGCCGTCCCTTGCCCCAGGAGGGTGGCCAGGACTTGTCTCTGCGGTTGGTACATCTCGTTAGGAGGGCTGCAGCGTAGCCCCCGAGTTTCCGCCGATGGCTTCCCAGCTTCTGCAGTTCGCTGAGGTAGTTTGTGTGAAGCCAGGCTTGCCTGCGTGTTAGGGCGCAGCTCACTCAGTTTTTTCCTCCAGAGCTGTACCAGCAGTTCCTGCCCTCATCTTCCCTGCCAGCTGCACATTCCCGCCCCATGGTTGTGCCAGTACAGCTGTTTTCATGGGACTACAGGCTGAATTGGGCCAATGAGCTGTTCTGGGTTAAAAATAGCCCTGCAAAAGAAAAAGTTTATTTTTATGCAGGGCAGTTCCCCAACTGTGTTACTGCGGGGGCCTGCCAACAGGGAAGAGCTTAAGTTCCACTGGTGCCACAGAGGAATGCATGTGTAAGCGTGTGCGCAAATTACAAGTGATGTCTGTAACAATAGAGCAATATTTACCATTTTTAGATTGTTCTCCAAGATCTCTTAAGTTCCAGAGTAATGTCTATAGAGCCTGGATAAACGTGTATTGAATTCTATTCCATCTCTGCTCAATTTTGTGAGCTTTTTCCAGAAAGGAATGTGCTTTTTTTAACTGTGGTCCCCATGTGGCAGCACTTGCATAAACATAATGTTAGACTACAGCTGTCCTTAACTGTGAGGGTGCTGTGTTCCTGCCTGGCTGACAGCATCTCTACTTTCTTGCAGGGCACTTTGGAGCCTGTCTTACAGGTGGGAGCCTATGGTTCACCAAATTTGTAAGAAAACACCAGGTGCTTTATTTCAGCTTATCTGATAGTTTAACAAATGAACATCCTTCCTCTGCTGATCCTGTTCTCTCTCCAGATGGATTGTAGGTAGGAGCCAGTCGTAATCTATTTAGAAGCTAGAGTCCCAGTTTCCCTGGTGATGCGTGGAGTTTGCTAGCCAGTTGCAGAAATAGCACACTTTCATGCCTAGGTTTTTCACAGATTTGAAAAGCTGCTGAGAGCCCGGGACAGTAGGAGAGTTAAATCACAGCAGCGAGAAAAGAAGTCCATTCTGTTCAGTCATTCACGGACTTCAGAGAAACAACCCAGGACTTTCTTACCATGGCAAAATTCACCATTTTTCTGACTCCTGCCAGACCATTTTTTTTTACAAAAAGTCTCCTTTTGACTGAGGGCCCACAGACTGCTTTTTTTCCCCTCCTTTCCCAGTCCCCACCCTTGCACCCCATCTCATTCTGTTTTCAGCTGAACCACAAAACTACAGTTTTGTGGTGGTGGAGGTTTTCATCAGGTTTGGTTTTCTCTGCTGCAAGCAGTTGGGAATCTTGTTGCAAGAGTTCCCTCTGGTGGTCAGGGATGGGGAAATGAATAATGCTTCTGTTGCAAGACGCTCCTTTTGATACTTTTATGCTGTAATGATTTCTTGTTCAGTCACTCTCTGGCTTTCATTATTTGTAACAGCCTTTTCTTACTTGGGCTTCTCCTGATAACGACTGGTAACCTTTTCCAAATTCCTTTTTCCTCCCATATTTAACCCCTGCACTCCTCAGTAGTTTACTACCCTTGACCCATCCTTTCTGCACAAAGGCTACAAAAAAGGTGGAGCCCTTCTGCCCAAACCTGCTTCCTGTGCTGGTCTTTCACAGGCAGAGGGATTGCAGCCCGAGATGAATGTGAAAGGAAAACAAAGCTCTTGGCCACAGTCTCAGAAGAATAAAACTAAATCAGCTTGTAATTCTGAAGAATTCACTGTTAATAATGAGATTCTGAAAGAAGTTGTAAAATAGTGAGAGAATATTCCATTCACCTACCTGGCAGTAAAAGCCCCAGTGGCACCCAGGCCTGGTTTTCCTCTCTCACAGCCTGGTCTTCCTCTTGTGATTTTATTGTCCCTACCAGTTAGCCTAGAGATTATTTTTTCCTAAGGAGCTCTAAAACTTTGGCAACTGATCTAAAGCCCTGATTAATCAGTAGAAAGTTTCTTGCTGAGTTCAATGAGCAGGTCGTGAAATTGTGCCAAGTGGAGAGTCCTATAGTATAGCAATGTTCTGTCCTAGGCGACATTCAAGGATGTTAAAACAAAATAAGGAAACATCTGGGTTAACTGAAGGCTCCGTCTGCTAATGACAGCAGCGCAAGGCAACCTGGTGTCACACAATCCTGCCCTAACCGTTACTTTGAAGGGTTAGGCTTTGTAAATCTGCTTGAGATAGGCAGACATCAATACCGTGTCCTACTTATAAAATTAAAACTAAAGGAGGAAAAGGTGCATCTTTTGGTTTCTTTTCCCTGCGGCCTCAAGAAATAGTGTTTCTGCCACAGAAAGATGTTTCCTCTTGCAATTATTTTGGAATCTGCTCCTCGCAAGAGGTGTCTATGTCCTGTTTACTACTGATGTTCATATTATGCGTGTGTGGCCTCTGCCATAACCGTTCACACCTGGCTTGGAAGTGTCACCTGTGTCAGAGGTTCCTGCCAGGTGCTGGCTACATGATGTCAGCACCAAATATAGGAATTTTGGTGAATGCAGGTGACATTAGCTAATTGTGTAGAGCTCTGCACAGAGACTGTTAAAAATAAATACGTTTGGAGTGTGTGATGGGTAGCAAGAAGATCTATTAGTCCTGCTGGATTATGTGTAAGGAGAGGAGCCTTTATGTTGCCAGCTGCAAAATTTTTTCATGATAAAGGAAAATTTGCTACTGAATTTTGCTGGGAAGTCCCATCAATTCGGAGGGAAGGTGACGCATTGCAGAGGATGGGCTGGAGAGTTTTGGTTTGAAAAATGTGCAGAGCTGAGGAACGGAGCAGCCTGAGCAGGGTGGAAGGGTCCTGCAGCTGGAGAAATATAGGAATTCTTAATGAAATTGGCTGGGTGTGACAGAAAGGGGGGTGATAATTCACGGTGATGATGATGAGGTGCGGCTGTGGAGCCCGTCAGTTGTGGTGTTACGCCACAGATGGGAAAATAACGATGCCAAGGCAGGAACAAGCCCTCAGCTAGAACACAGTCCTGGCCCATTGTGTGCAAGGGGGATAGAGCTGATGAGCGTAATTAGGGGAATGAAGAACTTGTCTCATGGGGACAGATAAAACCAGTACGGTTTATTTAGGCCCAGAGGAGATAGGGCTTCTCTCTCGAAACAGCCTGAACGCCTTGGGTGGGAAAAAAATTCTTGACAAAGAGAATAACAGAGCCCGAGAACAACAGGATACAGGCTCGCTGCAAAGAACTTTAAGCTGAAAATTCGCTTTATTTTATCAGAGATGTAAAATTCCAGAGGGATCTTTCGGGGGGGGGACGGACCCACAACACTTTAAGAATTCAGATCACTTTTATGAAAATCATTGTAGGAAGCAGAGCCTGCTATAACAAGGTCTGGACCTTATACCCCCCCCCCCCGGTCCTGTATTTCTAGGCACACCGGGTATTCTTCCCCCGTGGCGCGGCCCCGAGCCCCGCGTCAGGCTTGGGGGGGTGCCTGGGGAAAATGGCGGGGCAGCCCTCTCGCTCTCCGTAGCCCTGGAGGACCGGTGGCGCCGCGCTCTCCCCGTGTCTCTATGGCCGCGCTGTGCGCCCGAGCCTGTCGGCCCCCAACCGGCTCGAGCTTCGGGTGGCGCTCTACCCCGCCCTGGCGTCTCAGTGGTGGTTCTGGGCGGCGGCGCTCTGCGCCGCGGCGGTGCCCGTCTCGTTTGCCGGGCGGAGGGCGGGCCTGGCGGAGCCATGGCGGCCGTGCGGGGCCTGCGGATCTCGGTGAAGGCGGAGGCAACGGCGACAACGGCGGAGCCTCGCGGCCCGGAGCCTGAGCCTATGGAAGTGGAAGAGGGCGAGCTGGAGACCATCCCTGTGAGGCGCTCGCTCCGGGAGCTCATTCCGGTGAGGAGCGTGCGGTGAGGTCACGGGCAGGGGGGACGAAAGAGGGAGCAGCTCCTGAGAGGGGACAGGGTGGGGGGTCTGCGGGGATCTGTAAGGGCATTTGGGGGTACATGCGTGGGAAAAGGGGCGACGTGGGGTGCGTGCGGGGAAGCGATGAGGTGAGGATGGCGGGGAGTGGGGGCATGAGGGGGCTCAGGGGTGTATGAGGGGAGTGTGGGAAACAGTCGTGGGAGGAAGCGGCCAGGATGTGCTTGGGAACGAAGGGAATAAAGGAGGTGGTGGAGAAGAGGATTTGGGGTGTAGGGCCGGACTGTAGAGAAAGGCTGTGGGTGGGAGAGTGTAAAAGGAGGGAACACAGGGAGTACCTGGAGTAGGGAGCAGGGGGGTGACCGTAGGAGAGCTGAGTTGGAGGCACTGGGAATGTGGGCTCTGATGAGTGGATTTTGAGGGTTTCCTTTTTATTTTTTTCCCCCTTTTTCGTTTTTGTTAATTATTCCTGTACAAGTTTTAGTAGGATCAGGTTTAATACATAAAAATGCATCAGAGTTCTTCTGACCTCCTAAGTAGTCTTTTGCTCTCAAAACTTGTGTGGCAATTACTTCAGAAACTAATCTCTAATTAGCTGATTTAGCAACATGCTTGAGCTTCTACCAAATACATGGCCTAAGAGACAGCACCCTACTGTCCTCTCTTGTGCTCTATGAGTCAACCTTAGATAGTGTGTGGGGGGGGTGTCTTAAAAAATAATGCTTATTGTGCTTTTCTTTTTTAATAACTCTATACATTTGGCAGCTTTAAAGAAACTTTGACAGTCTTACTAAGAAAGGCAGTTAGATTGTCTGTACTTTGGTATTTCTAAACTGAGCCTGCCCTACTTTCTAGAAAAAGTTCTTTAGCCAAAATAATTACTGCAGCACAAGTGTAAACAACACATTCATCCCTAGAGAAAACAAGACATGTTCTTGCAGCTCCAGACTTTTGCCACGTGGTGGTCCTGAGGTTGCCAGAAAGAACATGTGCCATTTTTGCATATGCAAACCATGGAAGGGACAGAATTGGGTCATTGGTCCAGGGTCTGTGTGGTTTAGTGCTGTCTTGTGAATTCAGCAGTCCTGACTGATGGAAATGAAACTTGTAAATTTTTTTCCACATCATTCTCCATTTTTACTCTTTATCAATAGGGTTGTATCAAAACAGTAATGCTTCATCTTGCTGGTATTTGGAGGTTGGGTTTGAAATATTGATAGGAATAGGGGTAAAAGTTGCTTGTTTAATTGTGGATATGGCTTGGTATTCTGACTTTTGAGACTAAAGGTTGCAAATCGACACTTCAGGAGTCGGGTATAACTGTTAAATCTCTTCATGTTTTACAAGGAAATTATACCCGAAACCAAAATTATGGAAATTTTAGGTAGGAATGGTGCCTGATGACTTTCTCTGTATTGCTGAGAGAGACTAAGTAAAAACCGTAGCAGCAGCAGACACAGAAACTAAGTTTTGCCAAAGGAAGGAATCCTTACAGTAAAGGAACTTTGGTTCAGTTCATATGCTATTACCTTCACTGACATCAGTGAGAGTTACTGCTTGTGTACCTGTCTTTCAAGGGATGTAGTTTGGAGTAAGGATCAAGGAAAACAGGATGCATTTCTCATAGAAATGGCCAGATTTTTTTTCAGCATAGCAAGTATGTTGTTTTCAGTCTTCATTGAGATTTCACCACCATTTTGCTTTGTTTCAGGACACTAGTAGGCGATATGAAAACAAAGCTGGAAGTTTCATTACTGGAATAGATGTAACCTCCAAGGTAATTTTTGTGCTGTGGTTCTTCAACATATTCTAATTATTGCTACTGGAAAGGAGGAACTGTTTTATTTATTTCTTCCCCGATATGCACAGAAGCTTAGCTTCATGTTCAGATAGCTGGTATTTTTCAACAACTGGGGAATTCTCCTTTTGTTGGTTGTGGCCTGCATCGGGACAGGATATCTCATGTAAATTGTAAGAATTATCATTTTTAAGTTACAAAAATTTGTGTGCCAAAACCTGAAAATGTTTCTATTGAAATCGCCTTGTGTCATGGTTTAACCCCAGGAGGCAACTAACTACCATGCAGTGGCTCACTCGCTTCTCTCCCCCACCCTGGTGGGATGGGAAGGAGAATGGAAAACAAGTAAAACTTGCCGATGGAGATAAGAGCAGTTTAGTAATTGAAATTAAAAAAAATAAAATTGTAATGACAAGGAAGATAACAAAAAGAGTGACATATAACCCAAGAAAGACAAGTGATGCACAATGCGGTTGCTCACTACCTGCTGACTGATGCTCAGCCAGTCCCTGAGCAGTGATCTGCCCCTCCCAGCCAACTCCTCCCAGTTTATATACTGGACATTACATCATATGGTATGGAATATTCCTTTGGCCAGTTTGGGTCAGCTGTCCCAGCTGTGTCCCCTCTCAGCTTCTTGTGCCCCTCCAGCCTTCTTGCTGGCTGGGCATGAGAAGTTGAAAAATCCTTGACTTAGTATAAACACTACTTAACAACAACTGAAAACATCAGTGTGTTATCAACATTATTCTCATACTAAATCTAAAACACAACACTATACCAGCTACTAGGAAGAAAATTAACTCTGTCCCAGCCAAAGCCAGGACACCGCAGTGCCACTCGATGTTGCAAAACAAAGCCCTTTGAGACAAGTCAGCTGAGTTGTTTCTTCTTAGGTGAGTGACAGAAGGAAGAACAAGTGCTTGGCAGGAAAATCTAGTTTCATTGCCTTGTATCTTCCAAGGGCATCGTATTGTTTAATTATTTAAGACATAGATTGAAGAATGTGAACAGCTGTTGCATTTAAATAACTTAAAGATACATTATTCTGTGGAACTTCAGAAACTTAATCCTACAGCTCATCTTTGTACATTTAATACCAAACTGTCTGTTGTTTCATATTGTACAAATGAGGCCTATATCTAGCATTTGGTAGTGGAGAAAAACATTTAGTCATATGCTTTATAGGATGGATACAATTTTACATGTTCTAACAAATATGAATCCCCACCACAACAGTGTGCTGAAAATCATGTATTCCCATTTTGCGTTAGTGAAGCTCCGAAGATTGTGCTTATCAAAGAGTACAAAAAGGGTTCCAGATGAAGACTGAAAATCAGCTTTTTTGGCTTCAGTATCTGGCTCATGTGGTTTGTAATTTGGTAAAGAATTTGAAGTTCCCCCAGTCAGAGGAAATCTGTCATCTTTTGTTATGTTTTTTAATGATGCAACTCTGAAAAACTTTTAAGAAATGTGGCCAAAGGTGTTTTGGCAATCTTTAAAACCTAGTAAAAAGCCCATGTTTGTTTGGATATCATTGGTGGCAGTTTTTGCTTAATCACAGTTTGTGCTCCAAATTTGACTTTGGTTAGTAAGATCCAAGAATCTAATGCTTCTCAATAAATTCTGTACAATAAGGAGCTTCTCAGTCAGTTTCAAAAATTGCACAAGATCCACATAAGCTGTTGCTTTTAAGTAGCTTGTGAGCAGGTTGAATTCCCAGTCTAAGACCTCTATAGTCAGCACTCCAGCTAGTGTTGTTAAATTCATGCTCAGAAAGACAAGTTTACGTTTTTGTATTTATTTGAAAAACAGATATGGGAACATCTCTATAATCCTAGAAGATGAATTTTCCATGTGGTGGAAATGCTTGTTTTAAGAGAGTTTTTTTTGAGCACAGCCTCTGTACATTTGTTAGGAAGGAAAAGATGTTACTGTTCCATCATGGAGTCTGAGCATTGTCCAAGGTACCTTGTTTTCCATGCATCTTTATTCCCATTATGTTGCTGCACTTATATTATTAAAATTATTATGTAGCACATAATTGGTGAATTATTTCTACATTCTGAAACTTACAGGTCTTTTCAGAATTAATAGAATTATTAATATAGATTGTTGCTGTCTGGTAGATTTTATTTTAAATATCTGGTCCTTCAGTGCAGCTTATTGGGAATGGTGCTCTGATTCCTGTTTTGACTGCATTGTTTTGCGTTTTGCAGGAAGCAATTGAGAAAAAGGAACAAAGAGCAAAACGCTTTCATTTTCGAGCTGAAGTGAATCTTGCCCAAAGGAATGTGGCGTTGGATCGGGACATGATGAAGAAAGGTACAAGTTTATCCAACAGTCAAGAAGAAAAGATGCCTTGGTTTACTTTCTCACAGTTCCTTTACTTGCTTTATCCTATAATATTTCCTGCATCCCCAGAGGTTTTCCCAGATCATTACCAAAATAAATCACTTTGATTTTTTTTCACCTTTTAATTTTAATTTCATTATTTTTTAAACTACTTGACAGTTATCATTTCACTCCTTGTTTTACCAACCTCAGAAAGAAGGAAACATTTTTTTGTGTACCTTATTTACTGTCTGGCAGCGTCATCTAGTGCTACGTATCCAAGATTCATCTTCTGGATCAGTGCTGCTTTAAAAATCTCTAGTTTCTTTGAAATGACCAGACCTTGAGCATTTTTTGCGTATGAGTGGAGGACTCTGTGTGCCATGCACAGTGAGATCAGATTCTGTGCTGTATGCACAGTGAAGCAGGACTGATTGCGCATGTGCTCTTAGATAGCAAGCTGGGCATGTTGGAATATAAGCAGATCAGCTGGAAGATGTGTGCACAACAGATTGGCGCTTTTGGCATTCAGTTAGTTCTCAAGGCTTTTTTTCCAACTGGCAGCTTGGACCCACTAAGCCACGGCCTATAACAGCTCTCCATCAGATGACTCAAGTGGAAGTGCATTGTACACATGTCCTGGTCACAGGCCTCATTAGTATTCTGGCTCTTTAGTACTTAATGGTAGTACTTTGGCAGTATTTAAAAAAAAAAAAAAGTTTTTAAGGCAGTTTGATTGCCATGCAGTACTGCATCTACCAATGCTTGTAAAATTACCTCTTTTTAATTCTCAGTTTATTAAAGTTGTGCATGTAGAATAATAATTCAAGTTACAGTGGTTTAGAATGATGTACATCATACATTGCTTTAATTAGCTTCCCTTCAGCTTATTTAAAATGTTTGCTTTATAAACCTGTCTGTTACTAATATAAAAGCTTGCTCTGTAGAAATAAGTACCAGTTTTGTATTTCTTCCTCTTTATAGCAATTCCTAAAGTGAGACTGGACACAATTTACATTTGTGGGGTGGATGAGATGAGTACACAGGACATCTTTGCCTATTTCAAAGAGTATCCTCCTGCTCATATTGAGTGGTTGGATGATACATCATGTAAGTAAATGGAGTCTTTTGTCTG